>NC_133531.1:34948977-35040773 GCF_048544455.1 Silene latifolia
TTCCTAGGGACTTAATTGTTGATGAGTATTTGGTAAGAGAGTGTTTAACCTACTTAGATGAACAAGGACAAGGGGCAGTCCTACCTCATCTAAGGGGAGAAATGCAACAAGTAATTCTAGGGGAAGTAGCTGTTCTTTAAGCATGATGTTAGTGCAAGTCCTGTTTTGAAAAAATAAGAAGTGCAGAAGACAAGTCCTTTTTTGAATAAAGAAGAAGTCCAGAAGACAAATCATTTTTTGAAGTAAGAAAAAGCAGTCTGTTTGTCAACAACGGATGAAGAAGTTTCATTTTGAAGAAGTGCAAGTTAATTTGTGAACAATGCTTAAAATGTTTATGAAACAAACATTATGAGGTTGTGCACTCTCAATGTTTAGTTCCTACAAGAACTTTTGAAATGTAGTGATGAGGGTCTCATGTCTATTGTTTAAGTGCACACTACTTGGTAGTATTTAATTTTTGTGTTCAATACTTTATCATTGTTAATACTTTTAGTCATCATATTTACAGCAACTCATATGCTCTCAAGCTGGACTCCCTTCTCATCATTAAGCACGACAATTGTTAGAAAACATTGAGTTGATGATGTCAAGTCCCCTTATTATTTGATTGTTTGCTCTTAGTTGAAAATGACTAGTGATTGAGGCAACCAAATGGACTTTCAATGATGACTCAATATGATCAAGATAATCAAGAAAGTCAAGACAATGATATTTTTCTAGCCTTAGTCGAAAAATGTAAGAGTAAGTGTAACATTCTCATTCAAGTCAAGTTACGGCAAAACCATGCAACAGTACGTTGTACCGTGGTTTCTGGTACTACCGTATGGAGGACGTTTTTCAACAAAATGTTTTAAGTGTTAAAACTTTGCAAATTTCAAACCTTAAACATTTGAATCTTCAAAAGCTTGAAAACAATCTGAAATTTTTGAGTCACAAATCCACTTGAATAAACCTCTAGATTTGTGCAAACACCATTTACATAAATGGTAAGTTAGACTTGTCAAACTTTTAAATCTAAAAAAGTTTTTTGCCATTTTTGTAAAAGGTCACATGTTGAGTGTATTAGCGTAAATTTTCTGATTTCTTAAGCCTCAAGCCTATAGTCTAACACTTACCATCACTCAAAGCTACTATTTTTATATTGGATTTAATTTTCCTAAGTTGTACTTACTTGAGATCAAATCCACTATAAATACAGTGTCTTAGTCTCATTTATTTCTCAAGACTTTCCTAAGCATTTATTGTAAAACATTGCAAATCATTTGTGCATTTAAAACTTTGTTCTTCAAGTGTGTGCAAAACGTTTTTCAGATTTTAAAGTCTTCAATTGTTTTCGAAAAAGCTGTAAAACCTCCAAGTATCAGTTCGATGTACTGTGACATAATGAGTTTGTTCCATGATTCTTGTGTTAGATCTTAATTGTGATCTCCATGTTCATTTAGTGAACTCTTGAGATTCAACATTCTGTAACACCTTGAGATAGAACCCATAAACTCTTGAAACGGAGTAGCTTTAAGTTTGAGTGCAACCGGAGTAGCTTGGCGAGTTATTTTCATTGTAAGGGGTTTAGTAAGTTTGAGTAAATTTCTAAACAAGCAATAAAATAACGGTTGGACGTAGGCCTCGGAGTAGAGGCTGAACCAATTATTAAAATGTTGCTTGTTTGTTCATTTATTTTTACGTTCTTTCACTTTGCTATTTCTCGCTTGTACCTAGTCAAGGTCTGTGTCACACTCACCTATACTGTGACATAAAACTATTGTACCTTCTTGTGAACTTATATTCAATTAAGTTTCTCAAGTTTTGTACTTCAATATTCTTCACTTAAGTTAATCAAGTAACTAAGTTAAGGATAAAATTTTTAAAAGATACACCTAATTCACCTCCTCCCTCTCTTAGGTGTTTATCGTTCGTAACTCTTCAACAATGAGCATTCAGTGCCTCCTTAACCAATGTAACATTGGGGTGGCATCTAAACTGACCGTTTAATCATTTAAAGCCGCCAAACCATTTAATCAATTAACCAATTAACATGGGGTAGCATCTAAATGACTTTTGATATGGGGAACATACAGAAGACCACAATTACTATAATAAAGACCCTCAATAAAAAATATCATTGGGTCACAAACCAAGCATAAAACAGAATCGTCTGCAGCATGAAACCCACATAAGCAACAAATCAGGAATAACATGAAGACCACAGTTAATAAAGACCCTCGATAAAAAGATCATCGGGTCACAATTAATACCAGAAAATAGAACCGTCATGCAGCCATTTAATCGTAGAATTAACAAACCAGCAGATGAATGCAGCATTAACATACAGCCACATACAGTATTAAATCAGTCTTTAACATGTTTACCATTAAAGTTTTAACAACACAAAATAAAATCAACAGCAGCATCAACGTCAACCAGTAGTAAATACAAGCATTACAAACAGGCTAACAACATGATGGCCCATAAAGATTAAGGTTTAGGATTAGAAGTCAACCACTCAGCTTTCAAAATAGGCCATTGAGAACGAAACCTAAGCAGCAAAGAACAAAGCATCTCAAACAAAGATGTGTTTTCAGGCAGATCATAATCAATGTAATCCCATTTATCAACTTCTTCAGGAACAACTTCAGAACACCCAGCAACACCCTTTATTTCTTCACCAAAAGATTCAGACCACCCAAATAGACCCTTAGTTCTTCACTAAAAGGCTTAGCGCATCGACCAACAACATCCGTAATTAGATCAGGAATAGGTTCAGAATACTCACCAACAACATTAGGTAGTTCACCACGAGCCTGGGCAGCTAGAAGACTCGCAATAAAGCCAAGTGGACGATCAGGCAAGTTAGCATACTCAGGGGTCTCCGGAACAATTTCAAGATCAAGATCTGGGTCTTGTGTCTCTTGGACCTCAGTTCCAAGATCAAAAGGATTAAGAGTGTTTGGAACAATGGTGACAGAAGGAAGAGAATCCTCATAAATCTTAAGGGGTGGAACATTCTGAGGATCCAAGGCGATGATGATTAATTGAACATGCAAGACAATCAAATGGACAATCTATATGATGATTATCCATGCAAGACAATAGGAAGAATCGAGGGAGAAATTAACGATTTTTCTAACAAACGATGAAATAAAGAGAGAGAATTGAAGAGAGGATAAAGGGAGTATTAGACATTTTAGCATTAAATGAAGGGAGAGTGTGGAAATTTTGATGCGGCGGAGAAGATGGAGAGAGAGAGGGGGAGAGAGAGAGAGAGAGAGAGAGAGAGAGAGAGAGAGAGAGAGAGAGAGAGAGAGAGAGAGAGAGAGAGAGAGAGAGAGAGAGGGAGAGAGAGGGAGAGAATTGGGGGATTAGGGTTTTTGGAGGGAGTCATTAAGGGGAGTATATTGAATGTGTGTGGCTGGGAGGGTGGGTTAGGAGTTTTAATCTTTGTGGGTTATCCGGGTAATGAGGATTGTTGGGTGGGTGGGTCCATATTTACCAATGGCATATTGTGTAAATATGTAGAGTATATTAGGATTAGTTGGTCTTATTTTTTACCTAAAAAGAAATGGGTAGTTGGTTTGGATGGGCCGAATATAGTAATAGTAACCTTTGGTGTGGATGCGATGGAGTATTAAACTAGTGATTTCAAATTTTCGACCCAAAATCTTCTTTTTAATCCTCAAACTACGCCTTCCCTGTTAATTAAAACCCACTCTCCTAGACTCTTATTCCTCTCCATCTACACACTCACTAGTCACCAAACATCCACCACTGACGGCCACCACATACGTCAAAATGACCACCACCTATGGCCACTACCAATGCCACCATCGTCTCCTCCATTGCCCACATCAACCAACCTAACCTTCTGTACCTCCCACAAACCTAAACTATCATCCATCTTCCTCTCATATCTGGCATAACCTCAACACTATTGCTGGAAAATTGACATTGCCTTTTAGGAGAAACAACCGGCAACTTCGCCTTATCTCCAACGATCACCTTTGTCTTCGGTTACCCCCACGCTGGTACACCGAAGACCGCACACCCCATTTTTTTATTTTCTTTTTCATTTTAGAAAACTAAAATGTTAGATCTACAAAAACATATAAGTTGGAGAATCAAAAGAACGATGCACATATTATAATCTTACAATTTTTTGATTGGAAAATCATTTTATAGATCGGAGATGCGGCGACATGGTTGGTGGAGATGGAGCGATACTGCGGTGGTGGTGAGATGGCATAAAAGGAGTGGGGGTTGGTTATATTGAGGTGGTTGTGATGATGTTGTCGTTAAGGTGACTGGCCATAAATGGGGGAATTTGAGAAGATCAACGAGGTGGGATAAGGTGGATGAGGTGGCAAGGTTGTTCTGGTCAAATAATACATAATTCGGACGGAAAGTGACATTTGGTAGTGATAGTAGGTCAGAGTCATTATGTTATAAGTGATTTTAGAAGTTTGTTTTAAGTTGGTAGTGATTATGAAAAAAAAAGAGCATATATTGATATTGTTTATCAATTTACCATTCACTTAAATCACCAACATGCATTTTTTTTTAATATTTATAGTCTTCCCATGTCTTCCCCTTAAGCCAATCATCATAGAATGAAGAATTGGGGCGTGTTTGAATTGAGAGATTTGGAGGGAAAAGAAAGGAAGGGAGAGTAGAGAATTTAAAATCTCTTGTTTAGATAACAAATAAGGGTAGATGAAAATGGAGAGAGAGAGAGAGAGAGAGAGAGAGAGAGAGAGAGAGAGAGAGAGATTCATTTTCCCTCCTTAAGGCAAGTCAAAATCTCTCTAGAATCAATATATATATATATATATATATATATATATATATATATATATATATATATATATATATATATATATATATATATATATATAGTGTAAAGATCAAGAGAGTCCACCTCTTACAATTGAGTCCGTAAGTCCCCCTTATAGCCCTTAGATGAGGAAAATGGAAGGCTGAGATTTGGTGAAGAAAAAAGGAGATTAAGGGTAAATAAACCCACTCTCTCACTACCCTTCCTAATCTACATTAATCAAACCCCTAATTCACTATAAAAGATTATTTTTCCACCCACTTTATCTCTCATCTCACAAAATAACACTCACCACATCTATCTAAAACCCTCAAAAAATAAAAAAAAACCCAAAAAACAAATCACTCCCTCACTCACCAACCCACACCCACCGACACAAACCACCAAATCTGCCACCACCACACACACCACAGACAGCCACAACTCACGGCCCCCACCATCACCTTACCCCCTTTACTGCCGTCTCCTTCCACCTCGCACCACCAACACCACCCGCGACACCACCTCCTCATTCCCACTGGTCTCCACGCCTTCCCCCACCTCCTCACCACTACACCACCACGACCCACCAGCCACCTCACCTCCTCTTTTCCGACCACCATCACCTCCTCCACACGTCACAACCAAACATCTCAGCACCACCACTCAACACCTCACAACCCGAAAACAAGTTACACCCGACGACCACCTTCTCTCAGATCTGCCGCCTTACACCACCACCGTCACTCTCGACACTCATCGCCGCCCCTGCTCTCCACTTCCTCTGCCGTTTCTCTCCTCTCCGCCGCGCCTGCAAATAATATCATTTTTCTTTGTTTTTTTCTCCAGATCTGGAGGTTATGGGGCAGTAGTGCCATTTCTTTTTTTTTTTTCGACTTTTGTTTGGTAGTAGTGGTGCTCGGGTGGTGAGAGAGGAGGGTTGGTGCTTAGTTGTTTATAGCGGATGTGGGTTGTTGTCGAGGGTGTTATTGTGAGGTTGTGGTTGTCGTGGTTTTTTTTATTTTTTTCAGATCTAGTTTCGTGTTTTTATTTTTTTGTTTTGTTTTAGATATCGTCTTGTTATATAATTCGTATTTTAAATATCGTCTTGTTTTTGTAAGATCTATCTTTTAGAAGATAATAGATGGTTTTCGACTTTTTTTTTTTTTTGGTTTACTAAATTCCGTTTTCTAGATCTAAACATAAATCGTTTTTTTTTTCGAGTTCCATTTTAAAGATCTACCTTTTAGAGGGTAAATCTTCTCTTTTGATTCTTTTTTAAATCTTCTCTTTTTATCTTATTACATAATTTTTTTTTCAAATGGTAGTATGAGATTAGGTATATTTTTTAAAATTTAGATCTAGTTTTTTGAAAAGAAATTGTGATTTTTAAAAATTTTGGTTAATTTATGAATAATATAATTTTGGATGTGCAATTTTTTCTCCTAGAATTACTCTTTTTCCTGCTAGAATTACTCTTTTTTCTGTTAGAATTACACTTTTTTCTCTTAAATTACACTTTTTTCTACTAGAATTACTCTTTTTTCTACTAGAATTACACTTTTTTTGTTAGAATTACACTTTTTTCTGTTAAAATTACACTTTTCTTCATTAAAATTACACTTTTTTCTGTTAAAATTATACTTTTTTCTGTTAGAATAACACTTTTTTCGGCTAAAATTACACTTGTTGTTGTTAGAATTACACTTTTTTCTGTTAAAATTATACTTTTTTTTGCTAGAATAACACTTTGTTCGGCTAAAATTACACTTTTAGTTGTTAGAATTACACTTTTTTCTGTTAAAATTACACTTTTTTTTTTGCTAGAATAACATTTTTTTCGGCTAAAATTACCCTTTTTTTGTTGTTAGAATTACACTTTTATCTGTTAAAATTGTACTTTTTTTTGCTAGAATAACACTTTTTTTGGCTAAAATTACACTTTTTGTTGTTAGAATTACACTATTTTCTGTTAGAATTACACTTACCTCTATTGGACTAATGTTACACTCTCATTGGACTTGGTCATATTCTCATATTCTCATTGGACTAATGTTACATTCTCAATGGACTAAAATTACATTCTCAGTGGACTGAAATTATACTTTTCTGGACTAAAATTACACTTCTCTGGACTAAAATTACATTCTCCTTGACTAAAAATAACAATCTCATTGGACTGAAATTACACTTACCTGGACTAAAATAACACTTTTTGTCATTAAAATAACACTCGTAAAATGCTAAATTACAAGAACTTGTGATAAAATGACAAAAATTCAAAATATTATTCGTTAAAATCACTCGGAAAAGATTGAAGTTAAACTTGTAAAACGCTAAATTCTCGAAAATATTCCTTAAAATTACACTTTTTGCTGTTAAAATTACAATCGTCAAATACTAAAATGTCGAAAACTTGTCTCGAAAAAAAAAAACGAAAAAAACGAAACAGTCGAAAACTTGTCTCGAAAAAAACTAAAAAACGAAAAAAATCGAAACAGGAAAAATGTTAACAAAATTTTCATAAAATTTGAAGTATAAGACAAAATATGGTGTTAATTGTGTATGATAATGAATTAGTGAATGTATTATTAAAACTAGAGAGAGAAGTGAATTCATTAGTGTTAAGTGTGTTTTTTGCTTTCAATCTCAACCTTCCACCATGCATGATCCAAGGGTTGTGAGAGGGACTTATGGACTCGAAAAAAAAAAGGGACTTAGAAGAACTTTGCTCTATATATATATATATATATATATATATATATATATATATATATATATATATATATATATATATATATATATATATATAAGAGGCTTTTTCAGAGCAATTTTAGAGTCTCCAACGTTTGTAAAACACCTATATACTTTAAATATTAATATGTACGAAAAGATATAAATTTGGCCACACAGATAATTCAAAATATATAATAAATATATAATAATTATATTATAATTAATCACAACTGACAAAAGATAACAATAGATAAAATTGTAACTGTAGTTAAAGAGTTTATATTTGTGTGCACAAATCCTAAACCAATTCAACTGCTACCTATTTCTGTATTTAAATTGGGTCTTTTAAACTCCCTTCCCCTTGCCCGTAGCTATTGAGATTTACGTTTTTTGTTTTGATCTTTAGCTAGATTAGCTTATTTTCTGTAGTATAGTTATTTGTAATATTTATTTAAGCATATGACCCCTATCCTTTTTCATTCGCCTTGAGTTTTTTGATTTATTTTTCATATGTTCAATTGCCCATGCAGCTAGCCAAGCTATTATAATTGTGTGATTTAATTTAATAAACATGAATTTCATATTACTTTGGTTGTAGAATTGTAGATAGACAAAGGATGCAAAGAGCAAAGGCGAAAGCTATCTTATTGAAGTAAGACCATCAAACTTTTCTTTTCTTTGGTTTTGATAATTTTCTTTTTCCCCTATGGCCCTATCTAATTACCAATTTGGTTGGATTGATAATATGTTTTGCAATATGATGACAAACGAGTTAGGGTGGTAGATGACTTATGGTGATCGGCCAAAGATACATATTCAGTTTATGTAAGTCTAATGGAAAACAGGAAAAGGGCATCCTTGAATAAACTTAGATATCACAATTATTCGTACGAAATGGAATACATTTATACAATACCTCATATTTAATTGGCAGTCTAAATTATTTTCCTTTTGCTTTTACTTAGAGTTACTTTGCTATGACAATATTTGCTTCCAAACTAATTGTATACGTCTTTCATCCTACAGGTTTGAATATCGCCGAAGTTAATGGCCGTGAAATAAGGAAAATACTACTCCCTCCGTCCCAGTCAATAGTTTACACTTGCATTATTCTCGCTAACATAATAAAGCAAGTGTAAACTATTTAATGGGACGGAGGGAGTACTGTTCTGCTTATTATTGTTTATTGTAATCATAATTTGAAATCTTATGTTTTATCATTAAGGTTCTGTTTGGTAAAACTGACTGAAAAGGTACCTGAAACCTGGATTTAAATTATAGAATTTTCAATTATTTATTTTTCTCTAAAATAAGTTTTGAACTATTTTTCTCTAAATTAATAATCTCAAGCCAAATTATTACTTCCGCAAAATTTTGGGATATATATATATATAACGCTAAAATGTATACATTGGCGAAAGATTAAGCATGAGACTGACGAGAATCTGAAAATTGAATACACTCTTAATTGTGGAGATCTATGATTACTATAACAATTGTTATACGAAATAGTGTGATTATTCAATAGACGAATGCATTAATACAACAAAAATTCCGTATAATTAATCACGTATGAAATAAGCATATATGCCTAATGACCGAGTTCTGAGAGTGAATTATTGATTTTTCTATGATTTGTAGAAAAACCTATTCAATTTGTATGCGGAGAACTACTCTATTAATTAGGAATTAGGAACCAATGAGATACCAACCGTATAAGACCTCATGAGGCCATGACTAAGCTGGATTAGAAAACTAAATTGGCTAAACATTTGTAAGTTATTAGAGCATCTCCAATGGTTGAGAAAAAGGACTAGCTTGCAATTTTTTAAAATTGCAAACTAGTAGCTCAACCATTGGAGTGGTCCAAATAGATTAGCTTTGCTCAAAAAAAATTGAGCTAGTAGCTCCATGAAGCTACTTGCTTAAATGGACCCACAAAAAAACATAACCAATAGGAAAATAGTTGTCTCATTTATAATGTTTTAATTTTATATTTAGAAATTAAAAATTGAATAAAAAAAATAGGAGAGTGTGTTAGGTGGGTCACATAAAGCTAGTAGGTAATCGACTTCACCGTTGGAGTAAGTTGTAGCTTGAAATGGTTGTAGCTCAAAAAAATGATGTGGCAAAGGTAAGCTAGTACCAACTAGCTTACCATTGTGGATGCTCTTAGGAGGCGACATTTTTATGAGTTTGTTTTAATAAATAACCTATCATCCTTTATTCCTATATATATAAATGAAAAAAACGTGTCCAATTTATTTATTATAAAAAGGTACATAAAAAATGCTCTTCACAAATTTTGTTGATAATAATATAGTTGGTATCCTTAAATTAAAGTATGATTCATTTTTTATGGCATGTTAATAATTATAATTAGACCAAAATATACAATAATAACACTATTGTCCAATTGTTAAATCAAGACAATATAGGAAAAAAACGCATGAAATTCAAGGCTAAATAAAATTGGATTTAATATATATTTTAGGTACAAAGTGGACTCTATCAATATATAAAGAGAATAATTATTGCTAATACAATTATTAATTATCTGGATTAAATTAGTTTTGATTAGATAATTATTTAAATTAAAAATTATAAAATAAAAAATTAAATTTAAATATTTTTTTAAAATAAAGAGGTTGATAAATTAAATTTGACTCTAACAATAATTTCACATTTCTGTTCATGTCATCCACAATATCTTACCTTTTTAGTTAATATTGAGAGGTGAACTAATATTATAACCCGTGCAATGCACGGGCACAAAATCTAGTAGTCAAGATTTTGAGGAAAATTGTATTCAAACACTCGCATCCTATCCATTAGGTTAATTAAAAAAAAAAGACCGCAGCCTAAATCACCATTTCTTGATTTTACATGTTTTTGTCATTGTTATCGAGATGTTAGTACAATAAGGCCAGTAGTAATAGAAATAATGGTGGCCTGGCCTGGACATAACACTAGATCTGCTACCATCTAGTCTATCCATTAAAAGATAAAACCTTAAACTAGTAGAGGTTTAACACTTGAGAAGAGTTGGCTCATTCGGGGCGCCTGCGAAATCCATGGGTTGCCAACTCGAGCTTGGATGTCCTAACGTGAACTCTAAACTCAATCTGTTATCCGACGATGAAAAATAGCCACCTGATTTCCGTCTTTCTGATTCATTGCCGTCATCCACCTGATACAATTCATCAATTGCACCCATGTTAATATAATTCAATCTGTTCTTAAAATAATTCATTGATAGACAATTACATTTACCAATCCAGCTAAAAGTTTACCTTCAAGTATGCTTCGCCCAGAGCAGTAGAATGCGAATACTGGTTCAATGTATCTCGCTCATCTGGATTCAAGGATAATAGCCATGAACTTCTGCAAACAACAACCGTACAATATTACTTTTACTGATAATTGGTACTCCGTCATACATCCATTAAAAAAAGGTGTTACTTGAGTCGCAGCTCCATGTATAATACCACACCATAAATCGATCCGGTAACTCATATAGTCTTAACGTTAAAATCGATCAGGTAACTCTATCGAAAATATAAGATAATGAAGACAGTCAACAAACACAAGCATCAACGATCTAATCTTCCAAGCTTAGTGTTCATTTTTTCTATATGTTCAGGCCTTTATTAAAATCAAGCTACATAGCATCTTAAAAAAGTAAGTCAGATTTGTTTGAAAATTTGTTGATTGTCTAGCTGACTTTTGTTCCTTTGACCTTTTCTCCAATAGGGAAGAAAAATACAAGAACATAAAAGGCACATACATAGCTAGTTGGAAGACAAGAAAACGAAAAACGAGAACGAGTCGATACTAAGGGATCATCAAAATATTTCTAAACAGAGTGTGAGAGGTGACGTCTTATTATTATCCAAATTCTACCGGACAATATTTCCCGATCTTCTAGACAATAATAACTCAGAATTAAACATCTAACAAAGAGTTAAATTTGAAAATATAAAGTTGACAAAAATTGGTGCTTTATAGGGAGCAAAAGACATAGGATGCTAGGTAGTAGGCATCTCTCAAAACCAGGTCAACATTTTAAAACATTAAAGAGAAAGAGACGAGCTAGATAAACCTTGCAAAAGATTGACAAACACATACACAGGCTTGCTTTGTTAAAGAAACTATCCTACTTGCTACAAATTAATGTCCCTTTGCCTTGAGATTTGAGCTACTATTTAGTGTTTGACTTTTTTTAGTGTGTTTTGGGATCTGTACATTCACTATGATCTACGGTAGTGAGTAAATTATAAGTTTATTTTCAACAATAAAAACAAATTAATTGATAAATGTAAAACCATGGAATAAAACAATACATCTAATTTTTTCTTTGGGTGGATACTAGATATTATTTGTTTTTGTTCGGATTTGAATGAGGTAGAATTACTAAAACGTTAAAACTCTTCCTCGTGAGTTTAACTGTGTAGCTTTTGACATTGCTGCATGTTTCTGACTTGAACCACAAACCTTTAGATAAACAAGAACAATTTCTTATCCGTGATCTAACTGCTCATGGATACTGATACGGGTGGTAGTGTGGTACTAATATCACTAGACTCATTTCTAGTGCCAGTAGAATTGTGAAGGATCTTATTTATGGGAACAAGGTGAAATACCAGTGTCATTAGTGAATTTAACTGTGATAATATAAAGTTTGTGGGAGGGTGATATCAAAACCCAGTCCATCCAGTAGTACCCTCATAAGTTATTATTGTGTTCTTACCTAGGTTTTTGAATCTTATTAGTAAGAAAAAAAATGTATCTTAATCACCACCACAAATTTTGGAATTTGCCATGTCTCACCATAATTTATGGGAAGAAAGAAAACCATGATTATATCTCAACACCATCATCAAAGCAAAGACAAGTAGCTTCAACAAACCAAAGAAGACAACATACATTGGACCAAAAACAATTTACCAATACCAAGACAATTTCTTGTGTACAATTGCACATCTGTGTCCATATGTGTTTTTCCATTGATTTACTGTTTTCCACTTTTTGTGGGTTTCTTTTTTGTTCACCCAATTAAGGAAAAATTCTTTAGGGAAAACAAAAGTGAAAAATTAGGCATACTGAAAAAACAACAGTAAAAAAAGCAGTTTTTTTAGGAGACAAAACTTACAAATTTGTTTTTTCTATTATTGTTGATGATGTAGGAGTTGGAGATGGGTTGATGAGAAAATCACAAGGATTTGAGTCAGCTTTCTCACAAGACATCCCTCTCTCTCTTCCTTCTTCATGAATATTTCCCTGCTGCATCTGTATCCCTGCAAATATTGAGTACATGATGAAAATAACATGCATTAGTTTCTAGACTTTCAACAAATAATCTCATTTAAGACCGTCTTTATCTTAAGACGGCTTAGTTTAGAGTAACGTTTCTCTAACCCATTCGGTGTTCCATCTCGTGTCCTATACTCTCATTGTAAGACATCAACAAAAAATTAAGAAATATTCCATAATGTATTTTATTTGTTTATTTGTCTCGAAGAGATAGCGGAACACAAGATTTAATACCGAAATGGAATAAATGATCCACATCTCCTAATTTCTTTCGAGGTGGTTTCTTTTAACGAGAGTAAGTTTAAGACGAACTTAAGCAAAACTAGCTCTAATTCCGAAATTATTAGGTTGATAAGAGTAAATCACATTATAAAACTTCTCTGTCTCAATTATTTGATCACCTTTTTTTAATACTCGGTATAAACTTCACAAAAAACATAAAAAGTAAACAAATAATTGGGACTAGTAAACCTTTATATCATCGAAAGTAGAGTAAAGTGAAAGCAAAAGAATAGAAATGTGTCATGATGATTGAATCATGGAAGGAATAATAGGAGAGAAACAGTATATAGAAGAAAATCCAAACAAGTACCAGATGATAGTGATGATGCTCCTGGTGATGTTTTTTCAGTGCTCTTCACTGTCCTGTACATCTGCATCATTATACATACAAACAACAAATTAGAGCAACCAAGAACAAAATAATCTTACAAAAAGGGTCCACATCTCTTAAGATTATTCTTTCTACTCTTGATGACTTCATGACCATATATATTCCTTCCTTTGTTTTCACATCTTTTCCTTTAATACCCACTAATTGTTTTACTAAACTTAGCATTATAATCAAAGATGGCACAAAGTAAAAACAAAGCATAATCATTTAGAAAACAACAATTTGAAGTTAAAGTTCAAAACTTTTAGAAAGATTAACTAGTAATAATGAATAACTAAGAAAAAAATCGAAAATTCGACTTAAAAAGTCCTAATTTTCATCATTTAGGGAGACGAAAGTCCTCGTTTGATGAAAGGTTCAAGAATGGGGTTAGATGTAGGCAACCATACATTATCGACTCAAACATAAATCAAGCATAATTACTCACCTGGAGGTGACTCTTAACATGTGCCAAAGTTAGATCCTTTACATTCATCAACTCAAGAACTGATTTTGGTGTTGCTCCTGTTCAAAATTCATCAAATTTAACATAAAAAAAAAAAAATGAACATTCAGCATTAATAAATTCCAAATCCAAACAACATTTTAAGTTCATACTTTTTGGTACTTATATAATGTTAAAACACAAATTATAGAATAAAACCGTCTTACAACGTCACAACGGTATTACAAAATGCGAAGAAGAAAAGAAAGGAGCATACTTTCATGACCACCAAGAAGTTGAACAGCATGAACAAAATGAGCATGAAGAGTAGAAGTCCATCTCATTCTAGGAGCTCTAATACTCCTCTTAATCATTGATCTTGCTGAACTCCTTTTAAAATCTCTACCATTAATTTGCGGCTGCTGACTATTTAAATAATGCTGATGATGATTATTATTATAATTATAATTATAATGCTGATTATAAACAGGTTGATTAAGATGATGACCCATATAATCAAACCCTAAACTTAACCTAGGTTCCGGACAGCTTATCTCGCTACCCACACTACTCCCCGCCGACTCAGAACTCCGATCACTAATACTATTATTGTTATTATTATTATTGTTATAATAATAAAAATGATTATTGGAAGTAATAGTAGGTGGGCTAATGTGAAGTGAAAGATCCATTATTATTATTATTATTATTATTATTAGGAGAGAGGGGAAAAGGGTGATAATTAGATCATGAGTGGTAAATGATTTGCATGGGAGTTAAAGGAAGAGAGAATGAATGAATGAATGAAAACAGTGAGTGAGTGATGAGTAATATAAACAGTAAGGGGGATAGGGGGGGTGGGTTAGGTTATGTGTGTATATAGGGTAGATAATGGGAATTAAATAATTGCAGAAAAATCAGTAGAAGGAGAAGAAAAAGAAAGGATTCCAGAAAAGTGAAGAAAAAAGTTGGGAGGAAAAGGGGAAGTTTGTGTATTTAAAAAGGGTGCAGA
Source organism: Silene latifolia (assembly GCF_048544455.1). NCBI lineage: Eukaryota > Viridiplantae > Streptophyta > Magnoliopsida > Caryophyllales > Caryophyllaceae > Silene > Silene latifolia. The sequence goes on from NC_133531.1 coordinate 34,963,940, forward strand.
GGGATCTGAGAAACACTTTAGGAGAGTAATGTGTGAGAGAGACGAGGTGAGAGACAAAGTGACAAACCCTATCAAATTAATTACTCTTAATTTTATTTTATTACTCCCTCTATTTTTCTATATATGACTTTCTCACATTTCGAGACACACACTTCTCTCTTCAATATCTCTCAAATTATATGCTTAAATATAGTGATATATGTACTCATATGAAAGAGTTTTTCATAAGAAATTTAATGGTATAATTTTTATAATTTTTTACCAAATATATTTTTGTAAATATTAAAGTCAAAGGCTCACCTCGAAAAAGCAAAACGTCATATATTAAAAAATGGAGGGAGTATTAAAAATGAAGCCAAACTATAACATTTAATGAGTACTATTTTATTATATTTAATTTATTTAAGATTTATATTTAGTTCTATTCAATTTTTTTTATAGAGGTTGTAGAAGATAACAATTTGATATACTTCCTTCCTTTCATAATGATTTTCCACATTTATTTTGCGCCATTTTCGATACTAGAATCTTACTATTATTTTCAACATTTATATGAAGTTTTTTCAATTAGAAATTCGTTTTTATGAAAGGGGTTTTTATAACATAGGAAAACATGTTAATGTTACATATACATCATATTTGTTTTATTGTTTATGAATTTTTAGATCTTTAAGAAGGGAATAATGGTGTATTTTACTTTTTCAATGACAAAAAAAAAATGAAAAAGAGGGTTTGTCACAAATAAACCTGGCCGCGGACCTAGTCTACGAGAACCTAAATCAGCCCATGGTGGTGAGTCCGGGGACAATAAGGTTAAGCATGGTCGTGAATCGGCCCATGCATGGGTCAAGCCGAGCCTGGACTTTTTAGCTGGTCCGTGTAGGGTTGTTATTATTGAGGCATTTCGAGTTTGACTCATTCAATTCTACTTAGATCATTTCGGGTTGATGCATGTCGGGTGAGGGTGGTTTAGGCCGAGTCACTTCTAGGTAAATAAAGATAATTTTTACAATAAATTTTTGAACAAACTTTCTACATAATATTAAATGTAACCTTCAAATTAGCTATTCCCAGGTTATTAAGCTATGGTCATTTCGGGTTAAGTTTGGACCGGGCCAAGTAAATTCGGGTTTGGATCATATCCTGCTTTTTCAACTCTCATCATCAGCATTTTTAAATCAAGTCATTCGAAACGAGTTAGTTTTGCCATGTCTAGTCCTAACCCCACATAACATTTTATTTTATTTTTATTTTTGGTGATTCTTTGTAAATTCTTGTACATTGTAATTACACGCCTAGTCTTGCTCTCTCAAAGATTCAAACACAAAGGGTCCGGTACGGTAATGTTGAAAGGAACATTAGAAATTGAAGTATAAAGATTAATGAGTATATCAATTATTAGTCGAAATTAGTAGTACTACTAACCAGTCAATACAGCAGATCCATTCATTCTTCACTTATCCCTCTAATTCCTGTAGTGAGACAAATGTGGACCATCAATGTTTAATTCTCTGTAACTGATACGCAACATTTAATTTAGATATCAGCTCTTGCATTACCCTTACAATAATTTGCTGTTTTTAGCTTCTTTCACTTCACATTCTTTCTCTGAATTTGACTAATATTCCGTATATTTCTTTCATCAACTTGGTATTCCAATATGTGACTGCTCTGCTTATGATGCGTGACTAGACACGCCTTTGTGGCTGTAACAAGGAAGGGTTGGGAGAGAATATAAACATAGTTTTTATCATTTTGGAGAAATATCATGTACACTATAACAATTTTATTTAAAAAATTTCATTGTTTACTCCTACAATTGTTTGTGTTTATATAGAGAGGGAGGGTCTCTTTGGCCTCTTATCACTATTGCTGATAAATTCTAGAAAGCGGAGTTTCATAGACGTAGTTTGTATTATTATTAATGTATCTTTCACAAACCTAATTTTAGAGTATTCCATAATATCATAATTTATTTTAATGTATTACGTCGATATCTCGACATATTCCCTAACAATTGTCGTTGGTTTAACATTGACGTCAACGGAAGGAAAATAAATAATGGCATCATATGACATAAATCTATTGTTATTGTCGAAAAGAATAAAAAAAAAGATTTGTACGAATCAACTTATTAATGTGTAGTGTTTTTGGCAAACCAACTACGAATTATGTAAACGTCATAAGTCATAACCATATTCTCACAAAACCTCAGTCTTACCTATTAGCCTAAGACTTCTTCGGTATATATAACATCGATTCTATTAGGGTATGCTCAAACATCTAAATTTCTAGTTTGTAAGGGTTAAGGCTCCTTTCTTTTATAAATAAAAAGAAGAAGAAGAAGAAGAAAGCATATCAAGGTGTATACGTGCAAAACAGGTGAGAAGGATCGAATACTATGAAGAAAGAAATACTTCGAGCCAACACTATCACACCATTTACATTAATTAATTTCACAATAAGACCACTTGGACTAATTAGGTTCACAAAAAGACAACTTGAATCAATAATTAACGTTGATTTTCCTACTTAACTAATAAAATCTTGAACAAAAAATTGAAATAGATCGGTGTTTATACTCGAACATTATTCTCTTTATGTTGAAACAGGTTTTTAGATGAATATAAATAAATCAATATGTTTGACAAATGAATATAGTAGAAAAAGTCAAGAAGCGTATGAAGTGTCACGAGAGGTGGGATTCCGGCGACAGAAATGCTGATGAGTCACGTGATACTGAACAAATGCACAAGTTCATTCCAATTTTAACTCAAGTGCTATTCCTTCCACTCGCAGAATGTCTGACACTCCAACTATTAGATCAACAATACCAATAATTCATTTGTGAGATTATTATTGGAAAACCCATGTATTATTGGTGCATGCATGCCATTTCATAATTTCATTTCTCATTTGTCTTTTACAAGTCCTTTATACACATGCTAAAACACACATGTGTACATATTACATGTATCTTTTGAAATTGTATCGTAATTTTTATTTGGGAAAATGCACGCGGTGCCCTTGAACTTTCGATTTTTGCCCGAAATACCCAATTTTTTGTTCCGGAAAACTTAAAGAGGCTATAACCCGTGTCTACGAGTTCAGAAAGTGATAATTTTTTTTTTCAAATCGATTATCTTTCCGAAAACTACGATTTGAAAAAAAAATTGTCGTATTTGGATCCCGTAGCTAGGAGTTTTTGTACGTCAAAGTTTTATTTACCGAACAAACTTTGAGTGCCCATCTCTCTTTGTCACGAATTCCAAACGCGATAATTTTTTTTTTCAAGTCGTAGTTCTCGAAAAGATAATCAATTTGAAAAAAAATCGTCACTTTCTGAGCTCGTAAACACGAGTTATGGCCTCTCAAAGTTTTCCGGATAAAAAAATTGGATATTTCGGGCAAAACATCAAAGTTCAAGGGCACCGCGTGCATTTTCCGATTTTTATAATTAAAACTAATACTCCTCCCTAGCTTCCCCTCCGAGCTCGACTTTATTCCATGTACATGTCATATATGATGAATTCAATGTTCTCTACTTCATTAATACAAAAGTAGTTAATGTATATCGAATATCTCGTTAAACTCATAGAATCACCTCAGTAAATTCAATTTTAAAAAAGCACACAAAAGACGACTTAATTCAAACCCAAAGTTTATTATGAATTAAAATAACAAAACCAATTATAAGAACGTTAAGTATATAATGATCTAAAGTTGAATCTTAACTCTAATCTCAAGGCCAACTCTAATTAGGTAAATTATCAAATTAAGTCACTCCAAATGCACACTACTAAAATAAAAGTATACTAGTTTGCATCAAAAGACTTTAACCTAAGCATATAACCCATATACTTAACAGATTTTATGTCGAGTTGAAATTCTGCCCATTCCTTAATGATGTTATAGATACCCTACCGACTTCAAATATCGAACATAAGCTGTGTCTAACACGAGCTTTATCCTACAAAATTCATCCAGGGACATAATTAGAAATGAAATTTATTTTTGTAGTTTAGTATTTTTGCTAAAACTGCATGTTTAGAAATTTTTGAGTAATAGAAATCACTAATTTTAACTATTTTTTTTTTTTGGATAATAAGTGCTACCCCATGCTACTATGTAGCTCCCCTCGCCCTGATCTCAATCAGGCAATCAGCAAGACTTATTTTCAAACAATGGCCATAAGTGTAGCTAGCAAAGATAGTGGTGGAGTAATTGAATGTAGTAGCTTCCTTGTCGAAAAAGTAGGGATGAAATCAGCAAATAAGATGGGGAGTAGTTGAGTGTAGTTGAAGAAGAATGTGCAAAAAATGAAGAGAGTAGTATTTGTCGGAACGTACAACATCTTGACTTAGTTACCCAATATTCCCTCTCCGTGTCCAAATATTCCTTTCCTTTGTATTTTCTAGTCTTTACCTTGTCGGGCCCCACTCCCATATTTCCTCACACGACCATTTACCACCTCCTTCTCCCTTATTCCTCGCCGTCTCTATGGTTTCCTCACGTGATCTCCCGACATCCTCTTGTCATCAACGCCTATACTTATATGAGAATCACTTTGTTTGCAAGTTTGCATCATAACTTCATTAGATTATATTCCCCTACTTCATATACGGAGTATGATTTGTGTAAAGGACAATTTATTACTCGTAGTAAATATATGTATGTAAAAATTTAAAGTTATTAAATTCGGGAATGAATCATTTTCTTAGTGGGATACTCAATTCGTCTCACTTATTTATTTAACTTTGATTAGTATATTTTTTACATATAATATAAAGAGTGAGAAATGCTGGAGAGTTGAGACAGAAAAGTATTTATGGTTTTGGGTCAGAAATGCTAATTACAAATAATAAGAATTATGTTATGTTTTCTTTTCAATATTTTTCTACTACTATATGGTATGTCTCATCTGATGATTTACTATTGATTTGAGTCAGGTAGGACTATAACAGGTAAACTAGGCTGGGTCAACTTGGGTGGCACAGGCATGACACCGGCACAGTAATTAGTGCGTGTCGGCACGAGCACAACACGACGGGTCTTAAGGCGGGCCACCACGATACAAGAATTAGTGTTTTGGCACGACATGGCACTAGCACGATGGATCAGACATGACTAGATACGGTGGATTAGAAGTAAATAATTGAAAAAAAAAAAAACACCTGAAGCACGACAATGGTACATCATGACACGACATAAAGGTGGTCGGGCCATAGGCCGGGCCACGATAGGAGGAGGTGAGTCGGGTTAGGCATGGGCACAACACAACAGCCCAATAAACCGTGCCTGGGTGGTGCCAAAATGTGGCTAGGCAAAATAGACCGGCACGAAACACGACCCGGTCCACTGAACCCGAATACCTGCTCTAGGTAGGACCACAAAACCAGTGAAGCTCTCTATATGTGTTTTACTCGTACTCGAGACCTTTGATCAAGTTAGAATAACCTTTTTTAAGTTGATGATCTAAGTGATCAATGATCATGATTCATGATGTACTATAATATCACGACGATGTTGATAATTGTGGTTGCTCATAAATATCACCAAAATAAATTTGATTACTTGGGCATCTTAGCTTGTTCGACTTCTACGGATAATCTATATATTGATTTTAAGTTTTAACTGACTATTAATATCACAAACCCGTATCTAAACCGCTCTAATATGCTTAATCCAAAATTTATTTTTGTACATAAGTCATAAGGCATAATAATTCAAGATCCGAACTGTTCTAACAATATTTTCTTAATTACATTAAAGGGTATGTAATAAATGAGCATTTGACAGCTCCCAATTAATCTCCCAAAGTCCAAGTTGGAAATGTGTAAATTCCAATGCGATGGAAATGGATTTGGAATAAAAGGGCTTGATTAATGGAGTGGTTACAATCAAGAAACTGTAATTTAGACGATATCGAGAAGTGCGATAGAGAATGAAACATGTAATAATAACCTTTTAATTTGGTACGTACTAATTTAATGTTTCCGAAGATGTGGTCAGCGACTGATGCGCTCTAGATTCTCCGGGAATTGCATGCCTTTTATCCTTTTCTTCCAGGATTTATCAACCTGTTTCTATGCACTTTAATGCTTCATATTTTTGACGAGAATAACTTGCACAAATTCTTGTTTCAGATGGATACTTTTGGTCTTATTTATCAGACGGATAAAATGTTTCCATTTTTTAAGAAAATGTAACCAATTAATTCACAAAATGTTATGACTAGAAATGTCATTTTTTACCCTTTATCAAAAAATAACATTTTATTGTAAAATGATGACATGTTACTCGTCTTATTTCAGACCAAAAGCAATGGTCTTAAGAAAAACGGACCGAATAACTTGAGATCTGTCTAATTCTATCTCTTCAAGTGAACATTAGCTAGGCACAAAATCTCATTTGTGACGGCACGTATCCGTCACTTTGGAGTGACGGATATCATTTTCTCTCACAAATGACCCAAATAGAGGAGAGAGGGAAGCACATGAAGGTGTCCCACCTTGTCCCCCCTGTTCCTTTTGTGAGTGGCATTACCCGTCACTTGCCCCGACCCATCTTCAGCAAGACTAATTGTTAGCTAGGTCGTATCAACTTCGCTTCAAATTTGATTATGTTTTGATTTGTGCCATTTTATATGGTGGAGTACCTTCAACATTGTAAAAAAAAAGTCTACAACATAATTTACTCCCTCCATACATCTACGTTCGCCCATTTTAATAAAATTATTACTCATATATATTAGAGAAAATGGGATGAATACTTAATCACTTATGTGCGGAGGGAGTAAAATTCAGTTACATTCAAACACAATATAATTAATAAGACAAATAAAATGGTTGAATGATCACACTCTAGAATGTAGGCGGTATGACTATTAGACAAACAATGAACAGAGAAACTTACGGAATATAGGAGAGATTTTGTCGTGGCGTGACGAGAATCACTGCCCTAAAGTTGAATTTGCCCCGCTCGATACACACGGCCTCTTGGCAACCAACCCCCAGGGTTACACGACGTCCGAGTTTAAGGTGTAGGACAAAGACTCAGAATGAGGACTACTTGCAGAACGTTGCCAAATATCAGCTTTGAATATTAGAAAATATTTAGAGAGAATGGATGTTGTTGTGTGTAGAAAAAGGCATAAACATGGAGTATTTATAGGAATAGAAGGAAAGATCTAGAGACGTATTAAATATCGTCTTGTAATTTGTTCCATAGAAGACTACACAATTAGCATGGAGAAGCCAAAAATCAGTTTAGAAGATTGAGTAATCCGTATGGGAAAACCGCAATAGTCAGCATAGAAGACTGAACTATCAGACTTGGAAATTGTGCAAAAACCACATAAAATTCCAATACTTCCAACAATCCCAACGATTATACCAATGTGGGATAAAAAGAGCTTCTTTTGAAGCAATAATTCCAACAATCCCCCACATGATTCAAAAGAAGAAGAAGAGATATAGCTGATTAAGGCAACGGAACACAAGTCTTAAGATGACAATGTTCCTGAGGAATTGAATTGTCACCCAGTGCATACAATTACCTGCTACAGTCGTATCGAGTTGCTCTCGGCATTGGACTCTCCACGGTGGTTTGTAACGGATAACTGCGCACAAACCTGCATTCGAATCTGTGTTCGTCCTCGCGAAATGTCATAAAAGGTGCCCCTCACATGCCTGGGATCTCGTGAACGCTCTAGAGGTCCTAAAGCCTAAGAACCTCATAGGGGGTAGGGCATTTCCTCCACATTCACATAGGTAAGTCCATCAGGTTTGACAGTCACAAACCACCCTTAAAAAAGGATTATGGACTTATTAAGAGCTTAGCTCAGCCTTCCTCACATAATAGAAATAGCACAATATATAGAAAGAATACTACATCACTTTTAAAAATAGGAATGGTAGTAGTATTACAACATGAGATCCTCGTGACTTCGTTTGACCCATTGAACTTGGTAAACCCAAGTGAGGGAGCCCCATCACGATTCACTCCCAATAGGCTTTAAACCCATTCCTCGTGGTGCCACCTACACCAACATCTACCATGGCCATTGGTAGGAGGATCTCAATATCCTCTTCACAATTTACGTACGTACTATCGTGATATCACATTATTGTGTAAGGGATCTCAATATCCACTTACAATTCACAACCTTTGTGAACCCGTTATCCGATCAGATTATCCATCACTCTTGATAATCTGCCAAAAAACCTGATGCTTCAAATTATGATGCATGACAATTAATGGAGCCAAAATATTCGCACAAAGGAATGCAACCACTTAGCCATTCAGCTTTTATCCTGCAAATTCTTCACAATATATTCATACTCCATTACATATTCAACAATGCAATTATGCATCTATAACTTGCATGATATTGCATTATGAAAGACACCGTTTTTCAAATTCAAATAAATATCATAATTATTCGACGTTCAATTAAACCGCAAACTCGTTCCCAAAGATATAATTGTTTTCATGGATTAGCTTACAAAAAACCATGGTGTCCATCACCTATAACAACAATATAAGCTATATCATATCTCTCATAACGCATACAAACATCATATGTATGTAACAACCTTTCCACCAATTTTATTTTGTCATGTATAAACTCCTTAAATAGCTCATATATTAGTGATCCAATTACCACCAATAACTTCCGTTAAAGAGACATCGCAAAAACCAAAACCAAATAAATATATATTATTCGTCCTTTTCTTTTTCTTGGTTTCCTATAACCATTTAAACGGAATAAAAAGTAATTACTTTAACACATGTATTACCAAACAATCATTCATAGATCCTTAATCGGATAAACAAGTTTATACAATCTCAATATCAGAGTATTCACATCTATCTACCAATCCCATGTAATTGTCATTATAACCACTTCCAACACTGAAACTCAAATAAAATACGACAGAGTCAAAGGTAGTCATACCTTCACTAGACGCCCCCACAATCCCTGACTTATCTCAAAGCCTTAGTTAAGCAAACATCCTTTAATCGGACAAATCACTCTCATAAGAATTGACAACGTAAATAAAATTTAAAAAACATCCGGCCAATAACAAAACTTCAAAGTAGTGATAATGGTCAATATTATAGGCTCAAGGCTAACATTCAAGATAACATAAAATAATGAACAAAAAATTACCCATTTCTGACACATGTCACCAGAGACCAACATTGTCATATAGGAAATTACTAACATCATAAACCAAGATGTCAAATTATTCATTGTCATAACCAACTATGTATAACAATTTATTTTAGATCCAATTTTATATTGTACTTAACCATACAATATTTTTCCGTTAGCACGCTCCATATATTTCCAAGTATATCACATAAAGGATACATTCTTCACAATTTAGAGACAAAATATCAAACTTTTCAAAAATTTGCTCAAATAATACTCTACTTCCCCCCACATGTTGTCACATTATACATAAATGACAACACAAAATAATGTTCACTAAATTATACCCATATATGGAGAGATACACACATGAATTTCACACATGAATTAGGCTTGAAAAAATCATTTTGGGAGGTAAGTACATATCAATGTATCACACAACTCTTTAATAACTGATCACCGTTTAATCCGTAAACAATCAACCTTTTTTTTTTCCAGAGAATAACGAATGTCTATACTTACCAAAGGATTGGAATAGCACATATGAAGAGCATATTATGAAGACACATAAATTGGTTTGGTACACCAAAAACAAAGCCGAGTACATTATTTGATATCAATTAAATATAACAAACTTGAGGTCTTTGACTTCAACGTCAAAACATGATTATTGTATAATCTAGCATTACTTTGCTTCAAAGTTTATGACCTTTAAACATATAAACAAGAATATTATGAACTCATTTCATGTTCTTATTCTAGTACAAATAGAAAATAGTCTTAATCGTAAAACGAAATATATACTCTAGTAACAATACTCTATAAAGCAAGGGACAATTAAAAGTTTGGTCACAAGTAGTCAAACAAACGAAATGAGAACACAAGATAAAATTTAACAAAATTATCACTATCAATTATCAGGATCCCGTGTAACAAGATTTAACAAAAATTAGACACAATGCTATCAAGAGTTGCGCAGGCCCGTGTAACAAAATTATCAGTGAAATGTTTGTTACTAATATACTTAATATACCACTATCAATTATAATGAGATAAAAATTAGACTTTTGGTGACGAATCAACATAAACAGACATAACAATATCGCCTTAAATGAAAAATTTAACGAGCAAGAAAAATTAGATTCAACTTTAGACTGTAGGCGGTATGACTATTAGACAAACAATGAACAGAGAAACTTACGGAATATAGGAGAGATTTTGTCGTGGCGTGACGAGAATCACTGCCCTAAAGTTGAATTTGCTCCGCTCGATACACACGGCCTCTTGGCAACCAACCCCCAGGGTTACACGACGTCCGAGTCTAAGGTGTACGACAAAGACTCAGAATGAGGACTACTTGCAGAACGTTGCCAAATATCAGCTTTGAATATTAGAAAATATTTAGAGAGAATGGATGTTGTTGTGTGTAGAAAAAGGCATAAACATGGAGTATTTATAGGAATAGAAGGAAGGATCTAGAGACGTATTAAATATCGTATTGTAATTTGTTCCACAGAAGACTACACAATTAGCATGGAGAAGCCAAAAATCAGTTTAGAAGACTGAGTAATCCGTATAGGAAAACCGCAATTGTCAGCATAGAAGACTGAACTATCAGACTTGGAAATTGTGCAAAAACCACATAAAATTCCAATACTTCCAACAATCCCAACGATTATACCAATGTGGGATAAAAAGAGCTTCTTTTGAAGTAATAATTCCAACATAGAAGTTGTGAAAATTGTGTGTGTACTTCATTAATGAACAATAGGGTACATATATAGGAGAGGCAATACAATAACCTAAAGATACAAGAATTCTAAGACAAGAAAGATATGGAAGATACAATAGAAAAATATATTAGAAACAATATCTACACAAGTTATGGAAACTAGGTAGGATTCTCATCATCCCTTGCAAGACGGACAAAGGTGTACGAAGACAGATCTTGGAGAGCAACATATGAAAGCGAGGACGAGGTAGAGCTTTAGTAAAAAGATCAGCAAGCTAATCATCATTGGCAACATGGACCACACGAAGACGACATGATTGGACAAGTTCTCGAATAAAATGATAATCAAGGGCAAATGTTTCATACGAGAACGAAACACCGGATTAGCACTAAGGTGCGTAGCACCAATATTATCGCAATAAATTACAGGAGGTGCAGAGAACGAAAGACAAAGCTCACGAAGCAAGTTTTGAATCCAAGTGAGTTCAGCATAGCCGCGTTAGCAATGTAGCGATATATATTACGCTTCAGTGGAAGACCAAGCTACTGTACGTTGCTTCTTGGAACTCCAGGACAAAGGGTTACGTCTCAAATAAACAACATAGGCATTGGTGGATGTGAAGTCATCTCGATCTCCCGCCCAATCAGAGTCGAAATAGGCATGAAGAGTGAGTGGATAATCGTGAAACAGAGTGACAATAATGGACAGAGAGAGCCAGTAAGGTAACGCAAGAGACGCTTAAGGGCATTCCAGTGAGGCAAGGTGGGACGGTGCATGAATTGGGAGAGTTTGTAACACTCTCATACACCAAGGTGCCTTACCAAGACCACCTAATGCATGAAAGTGCTACCATCTCGGTTACCCGAGGCATATTAATCAAAAGTGACCATCAAGAAATATCATTTAGGCATAAAGTCTAAAGTGATTACATCAAAACCAACTGTAAAGTAAAGTACAACTGTTCTAAAACCAAACTACAGCTAAAGTAACAAAAAGTATTTTGATAACACGGCGAAAGACTATTATCAGACTCGTGGCGACTCCATCCCCAGCTAATCCCGCGCGCATCCATAGTATACCTGCTAGACAACTGCTCACCACCCCGAATGGATCACCATAGTTTTTAAAACATTTAAACAAGGTCAGTTACTGATTACACAAAAACAAGATACACAAGATACAATACACAGATCACCTAATTCCGTCATATCTCCACACACCTGACTACACACTAATGTGTGTAGTCCTACCAGAATACCCATCACAACAGATATTCCACGCCACCAGCGGGGGACCGCAGCCATACCCACCAAATCCCCGCTCATCTATTCCGAGCGAAAACCCAAGTTCCTTAATGTGCACATCTCCTCCTGTGGCGGGTTCCACAGAGGGCGAATCAAGGGCGTGAAGCCACTCTTGCAAGTGACTCCACTCAGCTAAGGACACGCCTCGCGAACCACAGACAAACACAACCAACCATATTATACAATAACAATTACCAATACGATAAAAATCAACAACAGTAAACAACCAACAACAATTCACCAACCAAACCATGTAATCAATAACCGAGTAGGAAAACCCTACCTGGAAAGGCAATCACCAAGATCGTCACAATCAGCTAATCAAAACCGTTCTTCTACGAAATCACCTCCTATAATCACACAATCATACAATTACTATCTAACAATCACAATACTCCCAAAACCCCCAAAATACCCAATTAGGGTTTCAACTAAAATCAATGAAACGATATAAAAATAATACTAAAATCTTACCCACGATGCGACGGTCTTAACGGCGTAAAGAACACCACGATCCGACGACTCTAGCCCTTAGGACTTGATATCAATGAGAGGAGAAGAGACTACGTAACTTTTCTTTTGTGTAAAGAGTCTAGAAACAGTGAAAAAGTGAAAAGGAATTGATAAAATGACTTTATATAACATCCTCGCGTTGCTATCAAAACCCGACGAAATAACCCGTAAAACCGACTTACTCGTTCGAGTACGTCACTTACTCGATCGAGTGCCCCTTACTCGATCGAGTAACCCACTTACTTGATCGAGTACCCATTAGCAGTACACTGTTTCGACACCAAAACTCACTTACTCGATAGAGTACCTAACAGTACAGAAAATCGTAGTATTACAGTCTTCCCTCCTTAAAAATGAACTTCGTCCCCAAAGTTCAAACCCAACCTATAAAACATGGACTCCTAACACTAACTCTACCAACTATGTCTACCTCCACATCATGGCTCACGATATCGTATCAACTACATTATAGCCTCTCGACACTAACTCCATACACTACCGAATACCATCTACAAACGCCGCTAGGACCGTCTCACTAACATATTATCCACTAGCAAATCTAATATCAAGCCAATCCACCAAGCGAGATCAACCACAAAATGGAATGTTATATTCTACCACCCTTAAAAAGAACTTCGTCCTCGAAATTTACTCACACTCATAAACATCATCACCCAACTGTCAACATTATCGAAATATTCTTACACTCATAAACGACATATTACCGCAAGCACTGCCATTACCTTTAATAGTATCAACCACAACACAATTCCATACACTAAGGCTTAAACTTTCAAATATACCGCAACATGTACAACCATCAACTCTCTTCGTCGCATCCTACTCCTCTTAAGATAAATGTTACGTCCTCGTAACTCACTAATACTAGATCCTTAACTATATTTTCTCATTATCCTCATCACCACCGCATGTCAATGATAACCTCAACACCTACAACCATTCCTATGTTCAAGGCTCTCTTACTCTAACAGTTCTCATACCTCAATTCATTCGGCACACCACCTAACCTATACCACAAAATCCTTAGCATAACTAATACTCCAAATCTTCCACAGTACCGCAAGGCGACATACTCCTCTATACATGCGCTTATCTCCATAATCATAACTCACAACCCACAATTGTTACACACACTCACATTAGGTCCTTAAGTTCTCTCTTTTATTACCGCAAAACTCACCCATAACTTAACATGATACTAAGTCCCAACACTCCGTACTCACTGCCCCAATAAAAGGTTATAAAGCGCCTGTAGTTTACAGTTCAATACCACACATGTTCCATAATTCTCTTGCCACAACTATGTCCACCATTGCCTCATCTAAAACAAGATCAAAAGTACTCTAACAACCTCTCACAACTGTGTCCCATTAACAGAATGTTACTATACCATGACAACAACGGAAACATACCCAACTCTCTTTCATATCATACTTTACCTTCACTCCCCAGTCGACACTGGTAAGAAATATCAATAAACAAAACAACCGTCTATATGTCCGAACCGAAACGCACAGGAAATAGCAGTAAACAAAACAACAATCTACATAACCAATATACACTTTTGAAAGTTCATCTCATAAGTATCTCGCCTACTCTACCACAAACGATGACGACATCGCAACACCGCCACCAACAGCCGCACTGCAGCCCGAAAATACCCGCATCACAACACGAAGTACCGTGCCCGGATCACCACCCGAGGCACAACCACATCGATCGTCATCGCAACTTATACAATCCCATAAACACTGACTCAGTATAACTTCCTGGACAAGAAAACTTTCTCAAAACCACTTTACTAGATAACAACACAACATGTTACACGGAATAAACAGATAAGAATCCCATGAATATTATCCCTACCATTACACAGAATAAACATATATCATGAATACACATACAAGTATAACTAACTATGCCAGAACACCCAAACTATCACTTTTGAATATCATCCTTTTAGGTTACCGTACACAACATATGATGCGGAACACTCAGGAAACGACTTTATAACTATCACACCATACCACTACTCGTGAGGCCAGAGCCTCACACCAACATTTACACATATCATAGACCTATAATCACATCTAACTAGTCAATCCTGATCACGTAAGTTACCACTTGATAAAGGTTATCTCTCGCTAAGCTTAACTCGTATGCCCTTCATAGCACATTCTCCCATTCACATAACTATCGCCTCCTGACAAAATTACTCATATCATTAATACCGAACTACTAGTAATCGTCTCCTATAACCACATCCTATACTCCACCACAACCATACATACTAATCCGGCCTCTACAAAATTAACCTCTATAAGATGGCTACCTTCCCTATTAATCATCACCCTTAACCACTAGTGACACCACCACAACTCCACCACTGTTCATATAACAAATCTCACTCACCTCCAAATATAACAGTCCCCTTCCTATCTTCGGTTAACATCCCAAATAACGAGCATCAAATTCATCAACAAAATTTACCTCAACATTCTTCCCAATTCTATCCTTAATTGTATCGTCACCTAACTCTCCATCAAAATCTCATATCGTGCAGATACTCTACCAACTTCTTATTCCCTTAATTCTTCGAAACTCAGGACTAACATGTCGTCCTGAAATTCCTATATAACCATTAACTCACACCCTTACGATAGTGTGGACGTGGGCCCCAGGCCAGTCTGTGGATTTGGGCCACCTACCGATTTGTGGTCTTGAGCCACCTGCACGCCAAGCCAATCTGTGGACATGCAGCGGTCTTTTGAATGCCACGCTCGGCGGCGTAAAAATGCTTTTGACCGGATCGCTTTAGATCGGTCGATTTCGTCTCGGTAAAGGTCTCGAACGATTAGAGATGTTCGGAGTCGCCACTAAGTAATTATGGGATGCCTAGAACCCGTTCGAAATCCACTTTATACCTAGGTCAATCAAGGCAAAAAGCGGTGTTTGACATAGGTACAAAAGATAAGGACTCGTCCCCCTTTTAGCATTCTATGTCTAAAATGACTCTCGTACGCTCTGGATAAAGCCATCCACTATCCAAAGGTTCTGAGTAAGGGGTGAGGGTACGTATTGGGAAGCCCTTTAATCGGACACCCAATCCCGCCCGCGTTAGCGGCCTCTATTGATCGATCGTGGTTGTTTAAGTGCAAAAGTTGATAAAACGGTGTAAATGCATGAATGCACATCCAAAAGTTTTAACCTAACATGTGAATATTTCCTAAGTCGGTTTGTTTATCCAAATATCAAGTAATTGATGTAGAGTTGGATTTAGATAGATTTGCATGTGAAAACGGAAATTAAACATCCATTTACCAAGTTCGAGTTATGATGCTTAACACGATCCATTTATTGAAAAAGGGTGTCAAATGACAAAGTGTAAAAAACGTAAACTTATCAATCTGATCCGTCACGTATTCAGATAAACCGTAATCGGGATCATCCTAGACAAGTACCAAAATGGGACGAACAAAGTGCGAGCGGCCTGTTAAGGCGCGAGCCTATTGGCGAGATAAAGGGCTCTGCCCTAGTTTTGAAAGATGGAAACAGACAGCCGCTTGGGGCGCGAGCCATGAGCCGACCTAAGGGGGCGTCTCCTGGTTCTGGAAAAGGTTATTTAAAACCGTATTTATGATGAAAGATTTGCAAATGTTGTTTGCATGACTAGGAATAATTACTATTGTGTTAGTAACATCCGTTGTCGGATTTGCATGTTTGAAAAGCATAGTTTACAAATAAAAATGTAAGATGTTTGATTTGAACTAATTATGTTAAGTTCATTTCTTTGTAATTAGTCAATTTAATCATCGTACTCGGATTAAACCGACATGGTATAAAGAACCAAGGATGATTATGAATTATGACTAATATATTTACAAATGTAAACAAATGAGAAAAATAGTAAATAAAATAAAAGGTGTTTAAAATACCCTTTAATTTGTAATTAACCAAATAATATCACCGAGTCACGGAATAAACCGTCATGGTATAAAGAACCAAGGATGATTTTTGTAATGGTCAAAATATGTTTATCATAAAAATGAATTAAAATGGTAAATAAAATAAAAGAATTTCTTTTAAAATGTAATTAACCAATTAATATCACCGAGTCACGGATTAAACCGTCATGGTATATGGAACCAAGGGTGATTATGATTTATGATTAAAAAGTTTGACATAAAAACGATTTGAAGCATTTGAAATGGTAAAATCGATTGCAAATAAGAAAAAAACAAAGAGGAAAGACGAGAACAAACACGGATGAGTCTGACCCGATAACCCACAAGAGGCGCGAGCCTCTTTGCATAGCAAAGGGCTTCTGTCTCGGGCCAAAACTCGGTTTTGGCTCATCTAACCTATGTTTGAATCGTGTTATGCATTGTTCATGTTTATAAACTCATAAAAACTGCAAAGACATGAAATAAGTGGGATATTTACACCCTCAAACTTACGTGTATTGATGTTTGCAAAGTAGACGATTTTAGAGACGGTTTTCTCGTTGTGACTAATCGCGATCAAAGAAGTTTAAAAAAGGTGCCTTAAAAAAGGATTTAGTTTTGAAAATATGTTGAAAACTAGGGTTGAGCAAACAATCCGATTATCCAAACTGATCCGATATCCGATCCGAATCCGATCCAAATTTTTGGATATCCGATCCGAAAGTTAAGTTTGGTTTGGATATCTGATCCGAAATCTTTGGTTTTGGTTTGGATATGGATATTAGAATTAAAACATTTGGATATCCGATCTGATCCGAAACTATAGTTTTCTAATATAATTTCGAGAAAATAAAATTTTATTTGATACAACAACTAAATTAATGTTTAAAATATTAGAGAAATATCTTGGTGGTACTTAACTTTTATAGCGAGAACATTGGAATAAGAATACGAAAGAAAATATCATGTAAAACTATGAATATAATCGTATTTCAAACTTAATTTTAAAATAACTTCAAAAGTATGGATATCAGATGGATATCCGCATCCGATCCGATTATTTTGAATACCCAAACATTGGATATCCGAGACATTTGGTTTGGATATTGGATATCTAACTTCAGGATTTCTAATATGGATATCCGATCCAAACTAGCACTTTGGATCAAATACCCGATCCGTACTCTGCCCTATTGAAAACATGTGGTTGAAGAACATGTTGATTAATGTAGAGTTGGTCGAATGGGTCGGTCGAATGCACAACGACGGTACCAAACAAAATATGTAAGGCTTGTGTTTATGATCGGTAGGTCGTAAACACTTGTCGATTTTGTGACTTAGAAAGTTGGGTCTAGAAGTTTAAGGGAGAAGGAGGGGCAGACTCTCGCGTGAGGATTATGGTGTGTGATGGTGGGTATTTATAGAGAAATGTGGGGAGGTAGGTCGGTTGTGTTTGCTTAGAGGCTAAGCAGACACCCTAAAGAGGCGCGAGCTACCTTGAGATACAAGTGGGTGTATTGTCCCTTTCAGTTTGGACGTGGCCTTTGCTCTATCCATTTTTTGGTTTGTGGTATTGAAATGAGATGTCGTGTAACAATATGGGCATCTAATAAGATGATTTTGGGTGTTACTTGAGGTAGGTGTTTTGTGTGCTTGATTCGGGTTTGACCCATGTGAGTCGGGATTTGAATTTGAAGTCGATTTTTGGCCCGGTGTCGGTTTTGACTCTAATTAGGGTCATTTTAATGGAAATGACATGATAAAGGCATTCATGGCATTACTTTTGACATTCGATATTTGGGTTGACTCAGGTTGACTCGAGTTGCGGGTTTCTGAGTCGGTTTTGGGTATGAAGACGATTTTAACTCTAAATAGTGTTATTTTAATGCAATTGAAGTTAGAAAACTTTTGAAATCATTTTTCATATTCGAGTAGTGCATTAAACCGTCTTATGTATAGCCAATCCACGCACGCATATCAAAAACCGTCTCATGTAGAGCCCCCACTTTGACCGAGACTTGGACAGGGCGAAAGTCAAAGTATGATCTCCAGGTCAATCGAAGATTACAACCTGAAGACCATTGCGACGTCGAGGCGACTCAAAAGGGTTTGAGCCAAGGACCTGCCGCCGGGAAGAGCGACGTCGAGGCGACTCAGGGATTCGAGTCAAGGACTTGCCGTCGGGGACATTTTAGAGTCTGTCGACTTTCGATTCGGGCCGTTTTAAGTCCATTAAACTACGTATAAAGGCTCTCCACCATAAGAAGGAATCATACCTAAGGCATCTTCGGGATACGTCCTTGAATCATTTGCGCGCTAAGGCTAGCCAGCCGGTGTTGAAGGTGGTGCGTTTTGAGGCTCGCCAACCATAGGAAGGAGTCATACCTGAGGCATCTTTGGGATATGTCCTTCAATTGTTTGCGCGCAAAGGCTCGCCAGCCGGTGTTGAAGGTGGTGCATTTTGAGGCTCGCCAGCCATAGGAAGGAGTCATACCTGAGGCGTCTTCGGGATATGTACTTGAATTGCTTCTTATGTGCGTGCAAAGGCTCGCCAGCTATGTTGATGGTGCGTTTTGAGGCTCGCCAGCCATCGATGGTCGGATGATCGACTGTGGGAAATAGCCTGAAACATCGGAGTTATTCCAAGATATTGTCTGGTAACGACTTCCAACCAGGTTGACGTTGATAGGTTCGGCTAGGGAGCGACGAACTCCAATATGCTGGGGTCCTAAATGAACTCCATGGGGACAAATCATCTAAGAAAGGCTCTTTGGAAAACCATTTAGGGAGAGCGTTGCATCGGGATGATGAATGATGTTGCGGAGATTTTTGAAAGACCTGTATGACTTCCATTTGAAAATCGGCACTCGCTGGGGAGTTAGAAACTTCTTAAGACTTGCCGGGGATATGATTTGTCGCTCGTCGGGAGGTAGCGTATGCAATGTAATCGGCGGGGTTAAAGTTCTGGGACATGATGGGTCACCGTTTGTTGGGAAGAACCCAGTACTCAGTTGGAGTGAGTTTGTCTTCTCAAGATTATCTGCATGGTTAATGACCACACAAATTCACAGTCGCATAGACAAACATGTTGAATGCAAGCATATAGACACATAAGCACATAAGCATGTGAGAAATTAGCATGAAAGCAACTAGCATGTAATATCTCACGCGAGGGGAGATAGAAGTTTTGAATGTTATGAAGCTTAAAAGCTGTTAAGAGTTGGAATTTGTTTCCCGTAGATCCGTGATTTGATAGATAGGAGACACGTGACCATTGCGACATTGACTCACACAGACGCAACTGGCAGACTGACAGACAGGCGGTCGTGAACGTGATACAAATCGGTATCGACACAACCTGGGGGTGACTCTGACAGACTTTGCACATGTAAGTTCAACTCCTTGGCCAAGAAAGGGTGATAATGCGTATCAAATCCCTGAGGTAGAAGGTCCGCTTGGCTGGGGAACATGAATTGATTATCTTCTCCAGACACATTTGCCTTCGCTTGCTTGTTTTGAGATCCCTTTTCGAGTTTTGATGATTCGGAGAGCGGAACCAAGACCTTGTCGTCGTCCGAACTGAGGCTAGGCTAAAGGTGGTTTATTTTAGACTGTAGCTGGGACTCAAAAGATGTATGGGGATAAAGGATGGGTGGCGTCTCGAAAGAGAACCCCCCAGAGTGATAAGGTGAGAATTTTGACAAAAGGATGGATGGGCGACGCCTTAAGGAAGAAGCCCCCAGTAAAGAGGTGTAAGATTAATTTTAGCAGCTGGGTGGGCTGCTTTGAGGATTGATGTTGATGTTTGAGATTGAAATGGGTGTGCGGTTATGTCCTTGTAATAGGACTGCCTATGTATTCGCGTGTTTGCGAAATCAAACCAGATCGTAGTTATGAGCTGGTTTTTGAGGATTGAAAATTGGAAATGTTGTGAAAGGAGTGTGCGGTTGTGTCCTTGTAATAGGACTGCCTACGTATTCGCGTTTTTACGAAATCAAACCAGATCGTAGTTCTGCGTGTGTGTGCAATAGGTTGCAAATTGTAGGTGTGAAAATTGAATGTGTGTGGGGGTGTGGTTGTGTCCTAGTAATAGGACTGCCTACGTATTCGCGTGTGTGCGAAATCAAACCAGATCGTAGTTTGAAATGTGTGTGCCTAAGCGAGTTGTTAGGGCCTTAAAGTGATTTTGAGGGGTTTAGTTGTGTCCTTGAGGGACTGCCTACGTATTCACGTGGTGTGAAATCAAACCAGATCGTAGTTCTGAATGTGTTTGTGTGCCTAAGCTGACTGTTAGGACCTTGAAGTTATTTTGAGGTGTATGGTTGCATCCTTGTAGGACTGCCTACGTATTCACGTGAAGTGAAATCAAACCAGATCGTAGTTCGGAATGTGTGTGCCTAAGCGAGTTGTTAGGACCTTAAAGTGTGAGGGTCACGACGGAAAATCCCGTTTGGTGACTCGAAAAATTGATTTGAGATAATTCCTCCTCGATCATGAATCGAAGCGGTGTAGTTCATGAAAATGTTCCTTATCAAGCGGTGTAGATTGGGTATGTCCCGTTCTCGGTAGCAAAGCTTTCGAGGACTCCGTATCTGGGTCAGGGTTAAAAATGGCTTCGACATTAGGGAATGTGGAGCTTGGTAATAATAGGTTTATTTGACAGATAAAAATTTGGAGTTGAGGGTCACGACGGAAAATTCCGTTTGGTGACTCGAAGGTTGATTGGAGAGAATTACCTCTTGATCATGAATCAAAGAGGCATAGTTTATGAAAATGTTTCTTGTTATGTGAGCACACTAAAAAGTGGACTCCAAGAATGTAATGGGCATGTGTTGTTCCAGGGAGCAATGTTTTTGAAAACTCCGTATCTGGGTCGGGATGAAAATGGCTTCGACATTAGGAAATGTGGAGCCTGGTAATAGTAGGTTTGTTTGGCAGATAAGAATCTGGAGTTTGTATTTTGTCGTGTTTAGGCCGGTGGGTTACGGCTAGTAATGTGGTGCGGAATGGGGTCTCCGGCTTGATGTGGCCTGAGCATGAAATGGTTGATAAATAGCGTGGGATCAGAATCCCATGTCTGGACCTTAAAGGTTAAGGCGTGATATTACGAGCTTGAGGGGAATCCTCAGAAGCCTAGATAGGTCTCCCTATAGCAGTGTCTAGAAGGACTTAAGGGTGAAGCGATGTTGGTTATGATCTTGAGGGGAATCCCCAGGATCCTAGATAGGTCTCCCTGTAACAGTCTCTAGAAGGACTTAGGGGTGAAGCAGTTTTGGTTGAGGTTTTAGTGTTTGGTGTTTTGGACTTGTCAGTCCAGGATTTGGTGTGCTGGACTTGTTGGTCCTAGGCTTTGGACTTGTTGGTCCTGGACTTGGTGTTTTGGACTTACTGGTTCGAGATTTTATGTGTTGGATGCTTTCTTTGGATTTTGGCCTTTTTGAGAAAAGGGTTTCAATCTTGTTTTGTTTTGATTTTAGCTTTGGCTTTGGCCTTGAGTGAATTGCTTTTGGCTTTGGTTTTTTGTTTGGCCTTGAGCTTTGGCTTTGGGTGAATGGATATTGGCTTGGGCCTTTGATTTTGGCCTTTCGCTTTGACTTTGGGTGAATGGCTATTGGCTTGGGCCTTTGATTTTGGCCTTTCGCTTTGGCTTCGGGTGAATGGCTATTGGCTTAGGCCTTTGATTTTGGCCTTTCGCTTTGGCTTTGGATGAATGGATATTGGCTTGGACCTTTGATTTTGGCCTTTCGCTTTGGCATTGCTTTAGATATATTGATTTTTTGCCGTCCTTCGTTCGAGGAAGGTAGAGGTGCAGATGGGGATGTACCTTTTGGTGAGAGGTTGATATTTGGTGATGGGATGTTTTTGTGGGGAATGGGCTTGCCTTCCGTCATTGATTATGAACAAGGAGATGTTCTGGTTTGTTATCTAGGTTCGTCGTAGTATCCCTTTGATTGATAGCTCGTTCTAGATCGGGTGCTAATGAAAGGTTTCTATTGCCAGACATGGAATAGGTAAAGAGAATGGACACGGAGTTTCGAGTCCTCCGCTTACTTGGTACGGAACGTCACTCGAGTGTACCCACATTGAATTGGAACAAGTTGTTTGTTTTAAATCAATTCTCAAATCAATTCTCGTTGTCAACGGGAAATGGTAAAGGGGAGAATATATGATAGCTGGAAATTGTGCTTTTATTTAGATAAATAAGATGTTAGCACAGACTCGATGAATACAAATGACTCATGGGGACAACCCTCAGTTTGTCACTTAGGAATAAAAGGACAGACACTAGAATAGATATGAGAAAGCCTAAGACTCGGACTCGAACTCAGACTTAATCGTAGATACGGACTCCTAATCATTACTTTCCTCCTAAAAGGTCTCCTTCGCAGCATCTGGCGGCTTGAATGTCTGGTCTTGTGCATTAACCCACTTGAGCACTTCACTCTCGTTGTTAGGGATGACATGAGGACAATAGTCTATAAGACTTTCATCCCCTTGCAGAATGATATGTTCATTAGCGTTGTTTTCATCACTTGGTTGGCCTAGCGATGAAGCTATCAGTTGATGGTTGTCGATCATGTTTTGAATAACATGTTTTAGTTTGAAGCATGTTTCAGTGTCATGGCCTTTTCCTTGATGATATTGGCAATAGGCATTGCCGTCCCAGAAACGGGTTTTCCTACATTCAAGCGGGTCTGGAGTGGGCCCGATTGGTCGTAGCTTCCCTTCAGTCATGAGCTTTTGAAGAGTTGCGGCATAGGTTGTGTTGAGTTTGGTGAATGTCCTTTGAGAACGTTCAACCTTGTTGTTTGGCTCGAGACATTCAGGAGGATTGTCTTGACTGAGAGGTGCAATTATGATTTTGCCAGCCTCGATCATATCTTGAATGGCATTCTTGAGTTTGAAGCAGGATTCGGTGTCATGGCCCTTGCCTTGATGGTATTGGCAATAGGCATTAGGGTTCCAGAAACGGGATTTCTTAGCCTCAGATGGATCCGGAGTTGGTCCAATCGGTTGCAGTAATCCTTCTGAAGTAAGTATCCCCAGAGCGGTGCCATATGTTATTCCCAGATCTGTGAATACCCTTTGGTGTTTTCCCATGATTCCAACATTGGTGTTTTTTGGGATGTTTTTGTGAGTTTTGTTTTTGTTTTTGTCAATCCTGGGCGGAGCAGGATTGGGTTGTTGTCAATGGGAAGTTTTTGGGATGTTGCTTGACATTTTGAAGGGGGTTTTGGTGAGGTGATTTCGTTGTTGGTAGGTTCGTGGATGTGGGAACCGTCGGATGACTCCTAATTTTCAACAGCTGTTGGTTGGTGAACGGGGGGTCGGTTCTCTCCTTGATGGGCAGGTTCATTTTTGGTATTACCAAACCTCTTCTCCAAATTAGCTACCCGGGCATCGATAGCCACTTGCAGCTTTTAGAATATGTTGTTGATGGAGACGGAGAGCATCATTATAGCGCTTTGTATGCCATCCTCATCAATTGCATGAATTTTCTCATCGTCAGGAGAGATGAGATGAGAGCAGTCTAGGGAAGATTTCTGACTGTGTCCAATAGGGTTTTTCAGGATGGTTGTTCTTGTCGTTTGTTGAGGGAGGTAATGGTAATTCACCCTTTTTCAATCATGTCAAGGATGGAACCTTTTAGGGGAAGACACATTTCAGTGTCATGTCCGCGACCTTGGTGATATTGACAAAACAGTTTTCCGTCCCATCTACGTCCTCGCTTGTTTGGTAGAGGGTCTGGAGTTGGACCAATCGGTTTGAGCTTTCCTTTGGAGATTAGCCTTTCCAAGGCTGTGGCATAAGGGACACCCAAATCAGGGAATGACCTATGAGGTCGTCTGGTTTTGATTTTGTCGATGGCAAGTAGCTGGCTTTCAAGAAGCTTAACCCTTTGTTCAATATCAGAAGATGGAAAATTCCCGGTTATCATTTTGTCCTCAACTTGGGAGAGACGAGTGCTCAAGTTTTCCACGGTAGCTAGGAGTCGAAGGACCATGTTGTTGGTTTCAGCAGAAGTCATGGAAGATGCAAGTTGGTCGGCTTCTTGAGTTCCTGGTTGACGATTGATGGCACCCAAGGGATTCATATTGACATAACGATAGGCGTTATAACTTGTCTTGGTAGGGGATCGCACAAACAAAGGCAAGTGCGACACATATGTACAAAAGGCAGTTTTGTCGTGAAGACACGACGGTGTGACTAGGTTATGAGTTCATTAAAGATCGTGAATGACCTCTTGTGTTTGAACTCAGGGTGCAAGACGTTGAACTTAGACTCGAGTGTCGAATTTGGCATAATGATGCCTAGACAGACGACTTCTGACGAAATTTGGAAGTTTGTCGATGGAGTGACGCTGTTGGACAAGACATGTACACAAACTTGACCTTTGACCCGTAATATAGGGGAAAGACGGGTTTAATACCCGACAGGTTTCGACTCTGCTAACGCCATTGGATATGTCTCGATAATTAGGCGACATGACCTAGACCAGAAGATAGTACTAACTTCGGCAGAGACTCGACATTATCTAGACGACTTGACTTGAAATCGACTGGATTCTAATCGACTCGAGGCTGAATCGGAAAGGTGGACTGAAATTTTCGAAAATAGAAATTTTCAAAAAGATTCATTTATCGTTTTATGGACGGCTTCCGAAGAGTAAGGATCTTCAAAAGTCGGTCAGTTGAAATGGTTGTCTTAGGTTTGTTTACAAAAGACGGTTTAAGTTGAGATTGCGGCGGCTCTGAAAACAAAGTGTTGTTTCCGAAGCCGGTTTTTGAAATTCCGAATCACAGATTTGAAAATCGAGAATTGAAGAATTTGGAATCGTCATCACAATGGCCATGAAAACGGTTAAATTTGTTTTCAAAGGATTTAAAATTGGGTTGAAAATTTGAAAACGGTTAAATTTGTTTTCAAAGATTTGATTTTGAATTTAAAATTTGAAAACGGTTAAATTTGTTTTCACATGATTTGAAATTGGATTTGAAATTTGAAAACGGTTAAATTTGTTTTCAAAGATTTGATTTTTGATTTGAAATCTGAAAACGGTTAAATTTGTTTTCAAAGATTTGAAATTGGATTTGGAATCTGAAAACGGTTAAATTCGTTTTCAAAGATTTGATTTTGAAATTGAAATTTGAAAACGGTTAGATTTGTTTTCAAATGATTTGAAATTGGAAATTATCAGGATTGAATTTGTTATTAGGACGGGTTAGCAAACCGTTTTAACCTTTGAAAGACGTTATGCAAATCGAAAATTGTGAGAATTGAAATCGTTATTACGATGGCTTAGAAAAGCCAAATTTGATTTCGAAAACGAGATTTGGAATTTGGAAAGTTGCACGGGTTGAAATCGTCATTATGACGGTTTTGAAAAACATTTTTTTTTGAAAATTGATTTCAAATTTTGAAAATTAGAGGGTAGAATTCGTTATTATGACGGCGTAAAAAGTGATTTGAAACGGTTGTGAAAAACCAAGATTTGAAATCGTCGTGATGACGGCATAAAAAGGTGCACAATGGTCGGCGAAAGACCGAGGTTTGAAATGGCCATTATGACGGTGCAAAAGGGTATTTTGAAATGGTTTGTGAAAACCAAAGTTTGAAATCATCATTATAACGACGTAAAAAGGCGCATTTGACATTGGTTATAAAAACCGGGTTTTGAAATGGCCATTATAACTAGACCCGACCCGAAAACCCGACCCGACCCGACCCGTTTTCTTAGGGTTACAAACCCGGTTTTTTCGACCCGCGACCCGTTTGACCCGAACCCGAAATGACCCGTTATTTTAGGGTCGAGACCCGACCCGAACGGGTCGACCCGTTGGGTCAAGAGAAAATCATGAATTTTATTAAAAATATTATTATTTATATATTATATTTGAAAATATAGTTAAAAAATTATTTTTTTATTACTTAAAATTAAAAATTCAACTAAAAAGTCAATTTTATATAACTTTTATAATATTTAATAATAAAATAATTATTAAAAAAACTTTATTTTAATAATTATATCAATATAATTATTGTATATGATGAATATGACTAAAATAATAATTTTAAACATATTTTAATTTTTAAAAATATATTTTTTAAATTAAAAAAATCGTTTAAAAAAGGCGTTAAAAATTATTTCTTGACCCGTATTCTGACCCTAACCCGACCCGTGACCCGTATGACCCGACCCGTATCTAACCCGACCCGTATTTGACCCGACCCGTATTTTGACCCGACCCGTATGACCCGACCCGGGACCCGACCCGCCCGACCCGTTTGACAGGTCTAATTATAACGGCACAAAAAGTTATGCAACGGTCGGCAAAAGACCGAGGTTTGAAACGGTTGTGAAAAAGCGATTTTGAAAATCGTCATTAAGACGGCCTAAAAAGGTGATTTTGAAACGGTTGTGATAAACCGGGTTTGAAAATCGTCATTACGACGACATAAAAAAGAGTTTGCAACCGGGTTTTGAAATGGCCATTATAACGGCGCAAAAAAGGTGTTTTTGAAAGTTTGAAACGGAAGGACTTATGATCACATAACACATAAGCACTCGCAATTTCATTATATTATGCATAATGCTGACACGGGTTTTGGCTTAAAAGGGTGGGTTACACACCAAGCAATCAAACCCCGATTTTCGAGAGGGATACCAATCCAAAAAAAATGTGTAAGGGGGGTGCCCTGGCCTCTTGCTCAAAAGTGATGAAAGCTCTTTGACGAAACAGAAATCTGTAATGTCAACGGTATGCTTGACTCAATAGAGATTCGAGACGCGGGGATGAGAAAACTCACGCCGACGAGACGAGCCAATTGGTCGAAAAAGGTTAGGTTGTGGGCCCGGACAAGAAACCCGACTTATGACCGTAATATCAATTAATGCACTTTTAACCACGACCTCGTTCGAGTTTCACCTTTAAGGATCACAAAGATACAAGCGTCCTAGTTTTCCCCAGCGGAGTCGCCAATCTGTGGACATGGGCCACAGACCGGTTTGTGGATTTGGGCCACCTACCGATTTGCGGTCACGGGCCACCTGCACGCCAAGCCAATCTGTGGACATGCAGCGGTCTTTTGAAAGCCACGCTCGGCGGCGTAAAAATGCTTTCGACCGGATCGCTTTAGATCGGTCGGTTTCGTCTCGGTAAAGGTCTCGAAACGATGCAGAGATGTTCGGAGTCGCCACCAAGCACTTATGGGATGCCTGAAACCCGTTCGAAATCCACTTTATACCTAGGTCAATCAAGGCAAAAATCGGTGTTTGACATAGGTACAAAAGATAAGGACTCGTCCCCCTTTTAGCATTCTATGTATAAAATGACTCTCGTACTCCCTGGATAAGGCCATCCACTATCCAAAGGTTCTGAGTAAGGGGTGAGGGTACGTATTGGGATGCCCTTTAATTGGACACCCTATCCCGCCCGCGTTAGCGGCCTCTACTGATCGATCGTGGTTGTTTAAGTGCAAAAGTTGATAAAACGGTGTAAATGCATGAATGCACATCCAAAAGTTTTAACCTAACATGTGAATATTTCCTAAGTCGGTTTGTTTATCCAAATATCAAGTAATTGATGTAGAGTTGGATTTAGATTGATTTGCTTGTGAAAACAGAAATTAAACATCCATTTACCAAGTTCGGGTTATGATGCTTAACACGATCCATTTATTGAAAAAGGGTGTCAAATGACAAAATGTAAAAAACGTAAACTTATCAATCTGATCCGTCACGTATTCGGATAAACCGTAATCGGGATCGTCCTAGACAAATACCAAAATGGGACAGAACAGTGCCAGGCAGCCCTGTTAAGGCGCGAGCCTATTAGCGAGATAAAGGGCTCTGCCCTGGTTTTGAAACATGGAAACAGACGGCCGCTTGGGGTGCGAGCCATGAGCCGACCTAAGGGGGCGTCTCCTGGTTCTTGAAAAGGTTATTTAAAACCGTATTTATGATGAAAGATTTGAAAATGTTGTTTGCATGACTCGGAATAATTACTATTATGTTAGTAACATCCGTTGTCGGATTTGCATGTTTGAAAAGCATAGTTTACAAATAAAAATGTAAGATGTTTGATTTGAACTAATTATGTTAAGTTCATTTCTTTGTAATTAATCAAGTTAATCATCGTACTCGGATTAAGCCGACATGATATAAAGAACCAAGGATGATTATGAATTATGACTAATATATTTACAAATGTAAACAAATGAGAAAAATGGTAAATAAAATAAAAGGTGTTTAAAATACCCTTTAATTTGTAATTAACCAAATAATATCACCGAGTCACGGAATAAACCGTCACGGTATAAAGAACCAAGGATGATTTTTGTAATGGTCAAAATATGTTTATCATAAAAATGAATTAAAATGGTAAATAAAAGAAAAGAATTTCTTTTAAAATGTAATTAACCAATTAATATCATCGAGTCACGGATTAAACCGTCATGGTATATGGAACCAAGGGTGATTATGATTTATGGTTAAAAAGTTTGTCATAAAAACGATTTAAAGCATTTGAAATGGTAAAATCGATTGCAAATAAGAAAGAAATAAAGAGGAAAGATGAGAACAAACACAAATGAGTCTGACCCGATAACCCACAAGAGGCGCGAGCCTCTTTGCATAGAAAAGGGCTTCTGTCTCAGGCCAAAACTCGGTTGGCTCGTCTAACCTATGTTTCAATCGTGTTATGCATTGTTCATGCTTATAAACTCATAAAAACTGCAAAGACATGAAATAAGTGGGATATTTACACCCTCAAACTTACGTGTATTGATGTTTGCAAAGTAGACGGTTTTAGAGACGGTTTTCTTGTTGTGACTAATCGCGATCAAAGAAGTTTAAAAAAGGTGCCTTAAAAAAGGATTTAGTTTTGAAAATATGTTGAAAACATGTGGTTGAAGAACAGGTTGATTAATGTTGATTTGGTCGAATGGGTCGGTCGAATGCATGGCGACGGTACCAAACAAAATGTGTAAGGCTTGTTTTTACAATCGGTAGGTCGTAAACACGTGTCGATTTTGTGACTTAGGAAGTCGGGTCTAGAAGTTTAAGGGAGAAGGAGGGGGCGGACTCTCGCGTGAGGATTATGGTGTGTGATGGTGGGTATTTATAGAGAAATGTGGGAAGGTAGGTCGGTTGTGTTTGCTTAGAGGCTAAGCAGACACCCTAAAGAGGCGCGAGCTACCTTGAGATACAAGTGGGTGTATTGTCCCTTTCAGTTTGGACGTGGCCTTTGCTCTATCCATTGTTTGGTTTGTGGTATTGAAATGAGATGTCGTGTAACAGTATGGGCATCTAATAAGATGATTTTGGGTGTTACTTGAGGTAGGTGTTTTGTGTGCTTGACTCGGGTTTGACCCGTGTGAGTCGGGATTTGAATTTGGAGTCGGTTTTTGGCCCGGTGTCGGTTTTGACTCTAATTAGGGTCATTTTAATGTAAATGACATGATAAAGGCATTCATGGAATTATTTTTGACATTCGAGATTTGGGTTGACTCAGGTTGACTCGAGTTGCGAGTTTCTGAGTCGGTTTTGGGTCCGAAGACGATTTTAACTCTAAATAGTGTTATTTTAATGCAATTGAAGTTAGAAAACTTTTGAAATCATTTTTAATATTCGAGTAGTGCATCAAACCGTCTCATGTATAGCCAATCCACGCATGCATATCAAAAACACGTTACAGTCCGATCATCATCGGGTGGTTTTTGGAAGGTGCAGATACTGGGTATCTACAGATAGTATCCTACATATCGACGATTCCTTACTTCTATATCGCATAACTCCGGTCAACATTATCTTAGTTTATTCCCCTCATTCTTTTCCTTTTATACTTGACAAAATCAATTAACAATTCAACTCCTTATTCCTACCACCCAACTCTTTATTGCTCCGGTTATCTTCTCATTGCTTCGAAACCCAAAATCCACTGATTTGTGCTGTTACCTTCTCACTCTTTTCTGACCATGGACCCTCTCTCATCATGTTACTCACTCACACTTGCCGCTAATCAGTTCACACCATCAACGATTACTCTTCAATTAATTGCATCTCTCATCAATTTTTTTATCCACCTCTAGAAACCAAATTTCATTTCATACCGTTAATTGCCTAAGAAAATCACACACTATTTTCACCTCTTGATGATACAAATTCCCAAACTCGGCCACTACCTACACATCGCGGCATAACTTGATCTCACTATACACCATTCGTTTCCATCCCTCTATAACGACCTTCCATCACATATATCCTTAACCAACACAATCCTAAACATCTCCCTCCGTAAGTCTTTACACATCCCAATTTGCTACTATTCGCATCCCTCATCCAACCTTTTCATTCTCACGTTCCTCCCACTTACATCACCCCTAACCCATATATACACTTACCTTTATATTACTTCAAACTCACAATTATATCACTCACCACGTCTCACAAAACATGTTCCATGCCTCAATAAGCTCATCAATCTTCCTTTTATTTTTCCATTATCCATCAAAACCACATATAACTCATGTCCTCCCCACCAAACTCATACCCATCATAAGGTGCTACTCTTACATCATAAGATTGGGTAACGTATGCATCAAGACCAACATATATGCAAAACAATGCATAGAGAAGCAAAAGAACACCTTTTAATTAAATAAGATATGCGACGAGGTAAAAAGATAAGCATATGACCCAAAACAGGGGTCACAAGATCGAGTACAGCCTACTCGATCGAGTAGGTGAAGGTCAGAAGCACGTATAATAAATTACCAGGGCTACTCGATCGAGTAAGTGGTACTCGATCGAGTAACAAGAGGTGCACTCAATCGAGTAAGGGCTACTCAATCGAGTCCCCTACGCAGTTCTCAGCACTGTACAATTTCCGTAAAACGGTCATATCTCACTCGTTTCTTGGTCATTTTGAGCGTGTGACCTATCGTTAGAATCGTAACAGAATAAGCTACCACCTCCAATTATAATCACCTCAATATCATATATGAATATCAAGTTATAACATTATAAAGACAACCCCTCTATAATCGAATAACATAACTATTGATTTTTACTTCCAAACAACTTAAACAACAACAAAGAAAACAAAACCAACCCAATACTCGTAAAACCAGTATCCCTAACCGCATGTTACTATCTACAAAAACCAAAAAATAACATCCATCATGATCATATTGTATTCAACTTTCCAATCATTTACTACCCACATGCTTTTATTCTATAACTTTACGTAAAAACAATAAGATAATATACGATATCAAAACCCCTATTCACGTGTTACTAACATCACAATATTATAAAATCACTTCCATCATACAACATGCTTATTCACAACAATTTTATCACATACCTCTACTTCACCTTTTCCCATCACATTCTCCATTCATTCATCCAACATTTCATACAACACATCATCCAATACATGCAATAGAACATTAGTAAATGCATAGCAATCCCATGACACTCCATAGTGGCCGGTTCAAAGTTGTAGGGCGAGTTCGCGAGTTTAGGGCGTCTCCCAAGCCTTTTCATTAGTTCCTAACAAAAGGTAATGTAAGGCTTATTTGAACGGTAAGAACCGCCTTTCCTCGTGCACTTAGTCATATAAATGCGTAAAAGTATCAAGAAACCAATGTCACAGTTATGCAGTTTGATATTACGTATTCCACAAGGAGAACCACACTCAAACCTAATTGACAAATAAGACCAGTTTATTGATGTTCCTGGCCTATGAAGCTCTATAGACCTCAGAATTTAAGTAGTTTACCCAACATAATTTTGTCAAATCTAATTAGCATAAGGCATGTCAAATACGGTCAAGACTTGAATTATGAGCTTTGTTTTCATAAATAACGGGTCAAAACAATGTACGTGGATAGCCAAATTGGGATTCAAATGCAAAAACAATGCAATTTAACATCATTGTTAGTTAATTCACCAAGACTCGACACAAAACAAAGTACAACATGTTTTTGGATTTTGAATTTTTTGTATTTTTTATGGATTTTTGTTTTTTTTATGCACACAACAGTAAAGTAAATCACACAACATAAATAAATATTCCTCCCCCAAACCTAAATGTCACAGTGTCCACATTGTGACGCCTACAACATAACAATCACACAACTAATCAACAACAACCTAAAGGACACATCTAACAAAAGGAATGGGAAATAACTAGAGGTAATGCAAGAAAAGTAGATACAAGGAAAGAGAATACTCGGTAAAACCTTTAGGAGTTCCCCCAAAGCAGCTGCAAAAATAGGCGAAAAATGACCAACCGCGCAAATCCATCAACATCAGCTACGTTTCAGAGCCAAAACGCAAGGATACTCGATCGAGTATGGCTGGACTCGATCGAGTATTCAATAAACGGACAAGTTTCTGCACTTTAAACCAAGTGCTCACCCAGAACACGGTCAAAACAACTAAAAGCTCGCACTAGTAAATCAAAAAGATGCGCATGTGCTACACAAAGACATAAGTAGCACCAAAAGATAATACAAGCAAATAAAATTAACCATGAATAATGTTTGGGCTCGTCAAACTCAAAATCTAAGATAAAAGGCAAACACGACGTCCCTTTGCCTTCCATCTTGGCATCATCGGAAAAAGGATACACGGCCTCTCCCGCTATAGGAGCAATCACATCTTCATGTACCACATGGACGGGTTCGTCTTTAAATATCTCAGCCTCTTGAGCGTCTAACTCAGTTTCCAAGTCAACACTTTCATCAGAGCTGTAAACTGTCTTAGGATGAGGCTAATCTCCATAAATCAACCATTCTATCTCATCTACTTCCTTGCTCCATGATCCTGACGCAACAGTAGGGGCGTCAGACTGATTCCAGTCCAAACACAAAGCAAGGCAATCATCAATAGTAAGGTCAATAGCATTAATTATATGACAAGAAGCTTTTAAATCAGGAGGGCGTGATTCCTTATCATGACTAAAAGTGATAGCGTCAACTCCAATATTGAATGTAAGACTCCCATGCCTAACATCTATAACCGCCCCAGCTGTGTGCAGGAATGGTCGTCCTAGAATGATAGGAACTCGCTATGTCTATCACTACAAAGTCAACTGGGATGAAGAATTTCCCTACTTAACTGGTACATCTTCCAAGACACCCATAGAGCACTTAATAGATCTGTCAACCATCTGCAGGGTCATACTAGTACATTTAAGCTTATTCATATTCAGTTGTTTGCAAACTTTATACGGCATGACACTAACACTCGCTCCTAAATCACAAAGAGCATTATCAATAGCTAATGGATCAATAGCACAAGGAATAGAAAAACTCCCTAGATCCTTAAGCTTGGGCGGTGAACAGGATTGCAACATCGCACTGCTCTCTTCGGTAAAAGCGACCGTCTCCACTTCATTGAAAGGCCTCTTCTTTGTCAATATTTCCTTTAAAAACTTCGCATACGCCGGCACTTGAGTGACCAATTCAGTAAATGGCACACTAACTTGAAGATTCTTCACTACCTCCACGAAACTTCCGAACTGCTGATCCAGCTTGGATTTCTATAATAAGTGTGAAAAATGTAATGCAATTTTAATCGACACGGCTTCTTTTACTTTACTCAAAATTTCTATGTCACCGTCGTCAGTCAGAGGGGTTACTCGATCGAGTTCAGGGGTCACTCGATCGAGTACCCTATTATTACCAATTGTCGTAGCAGAAATGTAACACCCTCATACACCAAGGTGCCTTACCAAGACCACCTAATGCATGAAAGTGCTACCATCTCGGTTACCCGAGGCAATGTATATCAAATTGACCATAAAAGAACTTACTTTATTAAATAAGTTTAAAGCGATACATAACAAAATCCAAAACTATCAAAGAGATACAACTGTTCCAAATCCAAAACCAACTAAATCAATTGTAAAGTAAATAAATGTTTGGTAACACAGCGAAAGACTCTAAGTGACTCGTCATGACTCAATCCCAGCTATCCCTCGCGCATCCATATCATACCTGCTCAATAACTGCTCACCATCCCCGAATGGATCATCACCACAGTTTTTAAAATAATTAAACAGGGTCAATTACTGATTACACAATATAAGATAAGGCAATAACAATAATACATACAATCCTCCAACACCGTCACATCACCAATCACCTGATTAGCCTGAAGGTCTAATCCTGCCAGATTACGGCCGCAACCAGTAATCCACACCGCCAGTGGGGGACCGCAACCGTTCCTACCTAAGCTCCACTCATCAATACCTAGCGCAAACCTATGTTCCTTAATGTGCACATCCCCTCTTATGGCGGGTTCCACAAGGGGCGAATCAAGGGCGTGAAGCCACTCCCGCAAGTGACTCCACTTAGCCGAGGGCGCACCTCGCGAACCACAGACAAACAATAACAACCAACTACAACATCATCAATTACTAATTCAATACGATATCGATAAATGACATCAATCAACTATCAACAATCAATCAACCATCTAATATACATGTAACAAATAACTGAGTAGGAAACCCTACCTAGAAATGCAATTACCAATATCACCTCCTATCAATAATACACTCATACAATCACCATTTAATTAAAAATTACTCCCCAAACCCTCAAATTACCCAATTAAGGTTTCAACCAAAACCAAAGAAACAATATAAAAACTATACTAGGATCTTACCCACAACGCGACATTCTCAACGACGTAAAGAACTCTGGATTCCGACGACACAAGCCTTGGGATTTGATATCAATGAGAGAGAGAGAGAGAAGCAACACAACTTTTTTTTTTAACTTTGTGAAACTTAGAATAGGGTAAAAGTGAAAAGAAACTGACGAAAGATGTTTTTATATCATTCTCACGTTGCTATCAAAACCCGATAAAATAACCCGTAAAAACTAACTTACTCGATCGAGTAAGTGACTTACTCGAACGAGTGCCCCTACTCAACTGAGTACCCATCAGACATAACACTATTTCGTACGCAAAACTCACTTACTCGACAGAGTAAGCCTTACTCGATAGAGTACCCAATAGTACATAAAACTATAGTATTACAGTCTTCCCTCCTTAAAAATGAACTTCGTCCCCGAAGTTCAAACCCATACACAAAAACAACTCATTAACTCAACTACGACACAACAACGCAACAAAAACTCAAAAACAAAACCCAACCACAACTCATACCGACTCAAAACAACTACCAACTGTACCAAAACCAACATAAAACCATACAAGAACCCTTATGTGATTATCTCCTACCCCTCCTAAAATAAACATGGTTACGTCCCCGTAACCACACATACCTGATCAAAAAAAGACGGATACCTCTCCTTCATATCCTCTTCCGCCTCCCAAGTAGCTTCCTCAACCTCGTGATTAGACCATAGAACCTTGAGCAACACTACTTCCCCGGACCTAGTTTTGCGAACCTTGCGATCAAGAATCTTTTTAGGCACCTCAAGATAAGACAATGATTCATCCAACTCGATGTTCTCCACCTCTAACACGTGGGAAGGATCACTCTCATACTTCCGTAACCGAGACACATGGAAGACATTATGTACACGATTCAAAGCCGGTGGCAAAGCTAACCAATAAGCAACCTCTCCCACTCGATCCAAAATCTCATACAGTCCAATGAACTTTTGGCTCAACTTTCCTTTCTTACCAAACCGCATAACCCCACGCATAGGTGACACTTTCAAAAGAACCTTATCCCCAACCTGAAACTCGATGTCCCGATGATGTAAGTCCGCATAGCTCTTTTTTCGATCCTGTGCTGCTTTCATCTTTTGCCGAATCACTTTTACTTGTTCTATCATCATCTGTACCATCTGTGGTCCTAAAACCACTGCCTCAGCACTATTATCCTAACAAATCGGACTCCTGGACCTCCTCCCATACAAAGCCTCAAATGGAGCCATCCCAATACTCGTATGGTAGCTGTTGTTGTAAGAAAACTCAATAAAATTCAACCTATCTTCCCAACTACCACCAAACTCCATCACACAAGCTCTCAACATATCTCCCAAAGTCTTTACAGTTCTCTCTGTCTGTCCATCTGTTGCAGGATGAAACATAGTACTCATCTTCAAGGTAGTTCCCATGAACTCCTACAATTCTTGCCAAAACCGAGAAATGAACCTCGCATCTCGATCTGACACAATGTCCTTTGGCACCCCATGTAACCTCACCACATGCTTTCTGTAGCCATTAGCCAACTGCACCTTACTCCATGTATCTTTCATTGGAATAAAGTGAGTTGACTTAGTCAAACGGTCAACGATCACCCATATCATGTTATTACCTTGTTGGCTCCTCGGTAAACCCACTTTGAAATCCATGAAGATAGATATTCCCATTTTCACTAAGGTACCTCAAGAGACTGAATCTTACCTTGTGATCTTCGTTGATCCTCTTTGACTCTCTGACATGCCAAACACCTAGCCACAAACTCAGCTGTCTCCCTTTTCATCCTAGGCCACCAAAAAGTCTTCTTCAGGTCTCTATAAAGCTTCTCACTACTGGGATGCACTGAATACGGAGTACAATGAGCCTCCGTCATGATTACCTTTTTCAACTCCTCGTCTTTAGGCACACACCATCTCCCATCAAAATGAATAGAGAACAGAGACACTGTCTCTTTCTCTACCCCAGCCCTCCACTTCTGAATCTTAGAATCAAGAGCCTGATTCCTGCGAATATCATCATAAAGATCCGACTCTACTGTCAAGTCTCCCCTAGAATCCCCTTTTTGAATCGCATGTATACCCATCTTACCTACATCATCTCTCAACCTCATTGAGGACATAGTTGTGTATAGAGAATGCACACTCTTCTTGCTCAACGCATCAGCAACCACATTTGTTTTCCCTTCATGGTATATGATATCCATGTCATAATCTCCGATAAGCTCCATCCACCTCCTCTGTCTCATGTTCAGCTCCTTTTGAGTAAAGATGTACTCTAGGCTCTTGTGATCCGAAAACACCTTAAAGGTCGCTCCATAAAGATAGTGCCTCCAAATCTTGAGAGCAAACACAACTGCACCCAACTCTAGATCATGCGTCGGATAGTTCTCCTCATAAGGCTTCAACTGCCTAGAAGCATAGGCAATGACTCTCCCGTTCTGCATCAACACACAACCCAACCCGTTCTTTGAAGCATCTGTATACACCTCAAAGTTCTCACACCCTTCAGGTAAAGCTAAGACCGGAGCTGTGGTCAAACGCTCCATTAATGTTTGGAACGCTGTCTCACAACTTTCATCCCAACGAAACCTGTTCTCATACCTCATCAACGCGGTCATAGGCTTGGAAATCTTTGAAAAGCCTTTCAAGAACTGCCGATAGTACCCTACCAAACCCAAGAAACTCCTGATCTCGGCCACATTCTTTGGTGCTTCCCACTTAGACACCGCCTCTATCTTGCTAGGATCAACAGATACACCCTCCTTAGAAATTACATGACCCAGAAAAGCCACTTTCCCTAACCAGAACTCACACTTAGACAACTTTGCATACAGCTGGTTGTCGCGTAGAGTTTTTAACACCAACCTCAAATGCTCCTCGTACTCCTCCTTAGTCTTAGAATAGACTAAGATGTCATCTATGAACACCACCACGAACTGATCCAAGAACTGACTGAAGACCCTGTTCATCAAATCCATAAACACTGCCAGCGTATTAGATAACCCAAACGGCAGCACCACATAATCATAGTGACCATACCTTGATCGAAAAGCAGTCATTGGTATGTCTTCATCCCGAATCCTCACCTGATGGTACCCTGGTCTCAGATCAATATTTGAAAAGATTCCGGCCCCACTCAGCTTGTAAAAAAGATCATCTATGCTTGGTAAAGGATACTTGTTCTTCACTATAACACTGTTCCGCTCCCTGTAGTTGATACACAACCTCAAGCTCCCATCTTTCTTTTTCACAAACAGAACTGGTGCTCCCCACGTCGATACACTAGGTCTAATGTATCCCTTTTTCTATCAAATCATCCAACTATTTCTTTAGCTCCCCTAACTCCTTAGGACCCATACGGTACGGGCCTTAGAGATCGGTCCCGTCCCTGGTTTCAACTCCATATTGAAATCTATATCTCTCTTTGGTGGCAAACCCGATATCACTTTCGGAAAAACATCTGGAAACTCTCCCACCACTGGTATCTCATCCGCCGTCGGCTCTACCATACTATGAACTTTCACATGGCATAGAATCAAAGGACACCTTTTCCTCAAGTAAGACTTCAAGGTCACCGCTGCAATCACTTTGACTTTGGGTTTGACAACAAACCCACGATAAGACACACTAACTCCTTTAGGACCTCTCAAGGAAACTTTATTTTGGTGACCATCTATTCTAGCCTTGTACTTACCCAACCAATCCATACCAACTATCATCTCAAAACCGTCCATAGAAAATTCTAACAAATCCACTGGAAGATCAACCTGCCCAACTATCATGGATACACTCTTATACAACCTCCCACAAGACACTGACTCACCCGACGGTATAAAAACCTCATCTTTTACAGACTCAAACTCTCTCAAACCTATAGACTTAGCATGACCTGACGATACAAAAGAGTGTGACGCTCCCGAATCAAACAAAACAAGCTAGAAACATCATTAACAAGAAAGGTACCAGTGATCATGTGTGCATCACCCTCAGCAGTTTTATTGTCCATCATGAATAACTTGCCACTAGTCTTTTGTCCACCTCCTTGGACTGTACTTACTGAAGTAGATGGCTTGGCAGTTAACCCCTGATTGTTGTTAGCTGCCGGTTTCTGATAAGAATTACCGCCTTTGCGGTTGGACCCACCGTTGTAGTTACCATGCCCTCCTTGATTATTTCTTGACCCAGCCGGTCAGTTGCTAGCATAACTCTTAGTCGGACCCTGCAAAAAACTCCCCTGTGATGGTCTCTGAAAGCCTCTACCTCCGGCACTCGTACACGCATGCCTCTTGTGGCCCATACCGCCACAGTTTAAACAAGAGATACTCCAGCTGCTACTGCTACCACTACGACCACGCCCATAAGAAGGTCCACCACTAAAACCCGATCCCGATGAGTAAGCCCTTGCCTGGTTATGATTACCCCTCTTGTAGCTAGACTGGCCACCACCCTCACTCTCAGCCTTTCTCTTTTTAGAACCTCTCTCCTTGATCTCTTTGGCCATCTCGACCAATCTCTCAGCTCTCCCTGCCCACTCATAAACTTCCTTAACATCTGTAAGGACCCCAACCAGTAACTTCTCCATGATCTGATAGGTCAACTGATACGTCTGTCGTGTACCTTTCAAAAATAAACTAACTAAACTAACTATATAGCTAGGGAAGTCAGGTCGATCTCCTCAGGGAGGCAAGATATCTGTATAAGTCCGTCTATTTGGTCACAAATGGGGGGGTTGTTTAAATTGGTTTTCTAAACTAAAAGGTTTAAAGGAAAGAGAAGCAGAGATAAGAGCAATAAAGACAGAAAAATAGAGTTAAACTATCAGATAGAGAAGGGACATGTCAGGATTTTGGTTCACTACGGTAGTCCAGTGACTCAACTGTAAACAACTTAGACAAATTAATGCGAGACGGATATGGAAAGGTCCTTCCGGTCCACTTTTTACCCTAAACTTCCACTAACTTAACTTCCGTCCTCGCCAGGGTAGTCTACTGTTCATAGCAGGCCTATTTAGTCCAATCTTCCGATCCAGGATTAAATTTAG
Source organism: Silene latifolia (assembly GCF_048544455.1). Classification (NCBI taxonomy): domain Eukaryota; kingdom Viridiplantae; phylum Streptophyta; class Magnoliopsida; order Caryophyllales; family Caryophyllaceae; genus Silene; species Silene latifolia. The sequence continues at coordinate 35,004,352 of NC_133531.1, forward strand.
CCAGATTAAAGGGTGACTCAGAAGCGTGCACTCAACTAAGTCGGTAAAAATACAGTTATATTGCTATGGTGACAGAATCTCACAATTAACTCATCTAACCTATTTACTACATCGTCACATTCCTACCATAGATCCCCTAATCCCAACATGAATTAGATTTACCTACTCATATCGCTATTAATATTATCAAAACTAACAGCAGATAAATGACCAACATTCAACATATTAAAACTATAATTAAATTGCATAAAAGTAAATTAGGGCAGAAATTAAATGAAGTAAAACAAAGGATTAAAGTAAACAATAGAGCGATTATTATTAAGAAAGGAGGAAGAGATTACAATCGTGCGAATCCGGCGTAAAGAACGACAAAATCCGAGCGAAATAATCCTGAAAGCAAAGTTACAGTGAAGAATGAAAATGATAGATGAAAAACTGAGTAAAAGTGTCGATGATAATCGATAGATAGCTAATGACCTAGTAACGTAATGCTTAAATAGAAAATAAACTAAGTCCAAAAGCTAAAACAAGCTTACGGGCTAATTAAAACCCACGCCAGCAGAAACCACTCGACCGAGTAGAATAATTCCACTCGATCGAGCAAAACACCAGAAAATCTACTCGATCGAGTAGATTAGTTACTCGATCGAGTAACCTCTCTTTTCAGCACTTCTTGATCGAGTAAATAACTGCTCAATCGATCAACTGAGGCCATAAAAACCACTCGATCGAGTAATAAAACCACTCGATCGAGCCTACTTCCTTCAAATCAGCCCAATCTCGTCACCGACTGCCTCGTAAACCATGCCTTCACGCATTCCAATGCAGTATCTCACTCTGGAAAATCCCGTCTCCTCAAAATACATGCAAAAAGGACGAAAAATGGTACGATTCCACTACTTTCGCGTTCATTTCTACAAAACGGACAAAACGAACCAAAGTAACCAATTCGGGGCATAATACTATTTTAACAGTACAAAAATGTAAGGAAATACGTGCTAAAATAGGCTAAAAAGACTATACAATATGCACGTATCATCAACCCCTTCTCAAACCGCAGTGCCAAGTTCTCCTGACTCAGCCCCATGTCCTTTGCATACCTCGATTTCTCATTAAACTTGTGATAGTACTCAGCCACAGTCATATCCGAAGTCATCTTGAAAGAATCAAACTCCTCCCTCAGCTTACTACGAACATGTTCCGGAATGAACTCCCTAAGCATAGCTCTCTTGAACCCAACCCATGGTATAGCTGACTTACCCTGCTTCAGATAAAGATCTAGGGCACTCTCTCTCACCTTGTCCCACCATTCCCCGCAACATCTCTCAAGTAGAACGCAGCTTATTCCTCATTAAAATCCTCAGGACAATGAACCACTCCCAAGATGTTCTCGATCTCCCTATGCTAATTGTCGAGCAAAATTGGCGCACCAGTACCCATGTATTACTTTGGGCTGAAGCGGGATATTGTAGTGCTCATCTTTGGAGAAGTCTACCTCGGCATCTTTGTCTTTCCCAAACCTCTCTAGGGCCTTGGTAAGCGCATCTTGATGCTCAAGCATCTTGGCAATCTCATTAACACTCATCTCTTGCGCCCTAGCATACATGGCAGATCTCTTTGGCAACATATCTTGGAGCTATTAAGAGGAGAGATAAACATAAGCACATTGCCTATGGCTCAAAGCATATACGACATGTACAACACCTACTCGATCGAGTAACTACACCCACTTGATCGAGTAGAGGTCACTCGATCGAGTTGCCCACTTACTCGATCGAGTACCTCAACTCTAGAAACTGACTAGAATAGACACAAAAACGCACTCGATCGAGCCCCATACGTACTCGATCGAGTATCCCCCACTCGATCGAGTACTCCCCTTACTCGATCAAGTAACCAAAAATAGCAGCTACTGCCCAACGTTGTCACATACCCACTCGATTGAGTTACCCCCACTCAGTCAAGTAATGCTGGCGATTCTAACTATCCGCATGCCTTTTAACTTTATAACTTTTCATCAAAATAAACATACGTATATAACACAACATCTCCTATTCACATGTAACTAATATTGCCACATTATAAATCATTTCATCATACAACATGCTTAACCACGATCGTATTACCATATGCAATTACCTTTACATTTTCCACCACATCCTCCATTCAACCATATATTCATCCCTCCAACATATTCATATGAACATTAGTATTTGCGATCCCATGACACCCCCTTAGTGACCGGTTCAAAGGTGTAGGGCGAGTTCGCGACTTTAGGATGTCTCCCAAATCTTTGCATTAGCTCCTAACAACTTCTACCCGGGTTCATTTTAATTTGACTCTCTAAGTTCATTAGGTTCATTAGTTAAAGGTTCCAAAATCGTCGCTCTGATACCACTTTGTAACACCCCATACACCAAGGTGCCTTACCAAGACCACCTAATGCATGAAAGTGCTACCATCTCGGTTACCCGATGCAATTTATATCAAATTGACCATAAAGGAACTTACTTTATTAAATAAGTTTAAAGCGATAAATAGCAAAATCCAAGACTGTCAAAGAGATACAATTGTTCCAAATCCAAAACCAACTAAATCAAATGTAAAGTAAATAAATGTTTGGTAACACAGCGGAAGACTCTAAGTGACTCGTGATGACTCAATCCCAGCTATCCCTCGCGCATCCATATCATACCTGCTCAATAACTGCTCACCAACCCCGATTGGATCACCACAGTTTTTAAAACAATTAAACGGGGTCAATTACTGATTACACAATATAAGATAAGGCAATAAGAACAATACATGCAATCCTCCAACACCGTCACATCACCAATCACCTGGCTAGCCTGAAGGTCTAGTCCTGCCAGATTAGGGCCGCAACCAGTAATCCACACCGCCAGTGGGGGATTGCAGCCGATCCCACCTAAGCCCTGCTCATCAATATCAAGTGCAAACCCATGTTCCTTAATGTTCACATCCCCTCTTATGGCGGGTTCCACAAGGGGAAAATTAAGGGTGTGAAGTCACTCCCGCAAGTGACTCCACTCAGCCGAGGGCGTACCTCGCAAACCACAGACAAAAAACAACAACCAACTACAACATCATCAATTACCAATTCAATATGATATAGATAAATGACATCAATCATCCATCAACAACCAATCAACCATCTAATATACGTGTAACCAATAACTGAGTAGGAAACCCTACCTAGAAATGCAATCACCAATATCGTCACAACAACGAATCAGAAATGTTCCTCTACGAAATCACCTCATATCAATCATACAATCATACAATCACCATCTAATAACAAAATACTCTCAAAACCCCCAAATTACCCAATTAAGGTTTCAACCAAAACCAAAGAAACACTATTAAAACTATACAAGGATCTTACCTACAACGCGACGGTCTCAACGGCGTAAAGAACTCTGGATTCCGATGACACAAGTCTTGGTATTTGATAGCAATGAGAGAGAGAGAGAGAGAGGGGAGCAACGTAACTTTGTTTTTAACTTTGTGAAACTTAGAATAGGGTAAAAGTGAAAAGAAACTGACGAAAGATGTTTTTATATCATTCTCACGTTGTTATCAAAACCCGGCAAAATAATCCGTAAAAACCAACTTACTCGATCGAGTAAGTGACTTACTCGATCGAGTGGACCCTACTCGATCGAGTTGCCCCTACTCGATCGAGTACCCATCAGACAGAACACTGTTTCATACGCAAAACTCACTTACTCGACAGAGTTAGACTTACTCGATAGAGTACCCAATAGTACATAAAACCGTTGTATTACAAGAAAAGCGAGAAACATCATCTTCTAGGGTGTGTACTCAATCGAGTACAGGGCCACTCGATCGAGTATACCCCGTATCTCCATCGTGTTTCAACTTTGCTTATTTCTTTCTTGTCATTACTCAACTCCAGGCTACCCAATCCCTTAGGATGCATGTAAGGGACCTCATTTTCATCAATGGGCATCTCCGGACTTTGATAAGTAGTACCGTTCTTCAGTGAAATAGCATTAACCTGTTCATGTGCTTGTTTACCTTGAGGATGAAGAGTTCCTGGCTGTTTTGAAGGATTTTAGACCGCCAATTCAGCAACCTGCATATCCAACATCTTATTATGAGCCACAAGTTCAGCTATTTGAGCCGTCTTCTTTTGGTGCATCATCAATGTTTGTTGCAACATAGCCGTCATCTCTGCCATATTAGGAGCTTCTTGGGGAGCTTGTATCTGATTAAATTGTTGACCTCCTTGGTTTTGTCTGACAAAATTCCCTTGTGGTTGATTACAAAGATTTTGGGGAATAATATAGGCATTCTGCTGCGGGTTTTGATTAAATACGTTCTGACTTTTTTCAGGGAAGAAGTTGGAATATGGAGTACCTTGCTTGAATGACTGAAAAGCATGAACCTACTTAATTGTACTCATACACCACGCTACAGTATGGCCATCAATCCCCTCTTGTACTACCTCTGGGGTTACCATACTTAGCCGTATGGGTAGCTATCTGATCGATCAACTTCCATGCATTATAGTCATTGGTATTATCCTGGAATCTCCCATAGGCTGAAGAATCAAGTAAAGCTCTATGATCGTCATACAACCCATTGTAAAACTGGTTGCAAAGAAACCACTTCTGAAAACCATGATGGGGGACTGAACGAACTAGTCTCTTGAAGCAAACCCATGCCTCATTCAAATCTTCAGCGGGACTTTGTTTGAAGCTAGTGATTTGACTTTTTAAGGTATTGGTCTTCTACGGCAGAAAGTATCTCTTGTAGAATACAAGAGCTAAAGTATTCCAGTCACTAACCCCATGATCCTCCATATCAAAATCTCTGAGCCATTCGGCCGCCTCGTCTCGCAAGGAAAAAGGAAAGAGAACCTGCTTCACTTGATCTTGATTTACTCAGCAATCAGTGGAATAGAGCAACAATAATCAGTAAATTTCTTCATATGCTTGGCAGGATCCTCATTAGCTCCTTCTCCAAACAAGTTTCGCTCCAGCAAGTTGATGTAGGATGGGCGAATCTCAAAAGTGCCTTTATCTGTAGTAGGAAGCTTGAATCTGTTGGGGATAGAAGCCAAAGTAGGTTCGGAATGACTGGCTAGAGTAGGCATCTTTATTGGATCAGTGGCAGAAATTGGCTTGTCCTCTTCTAAGAACCGATCTTCTGCAAATGTAAAAAGCTCGTAATAGGCGTCAAGGGTACTCAAGTCTTACACCTGACTAATTTCTCTCTCTAAAAATTCCGTCTGTACCGAAAAGTGTAACACCCCCTTCATACCCAGCCAAGGTAATTGGGAGATGTTCGGAATTACAATTAAGAAACTTTATTAAATAAATAATAAGTTTAGTTATTACAAACATAAACTAATGAATAAATGAAATACAACTCGTCTATGACTATGTCATCTACCTAGTGACTATGTACTCGACTCCAAAGTCCGTAGCGCGGCCCGTATCTCGATCACGTCAACAAGCAAACCTGTACTTAACCTGCTCCTCATATGATCGGAAATATCATATGGATCGACACAGGCTACCCCGGAAATAGGTGACAATTACACAGACAGACAAACGTCAGTTTCAATAAATAAATACAGTGTGACTCAACTCAAAGTGTGTGAGTATGCAACATGACTAAAACATGAATGAGACGCTATCAAACAACAACCACTCCGGTACCGGGACACGCCCAGACGTACCAACAACCACCACGGTATCGGGACACACCCAGACATACCGACAACCACACTAGTACCGGGACACGCCCAGACATACCAACAACCACAAATAGGTACAGAACACGCCCAGACGTACCGGGTCCAGAAGCCAACCGAATCCCCTACCAGACGTCGTGTCTCAACCACACGAGTCCCTCTGTAACTCAAGCCATTAATGTGCACATCCCTCTTGGAGTGGGAAGCTCCAATAGGTGACTCAAGCGTAAGACGGTCTCCCAAACATTTGACGTCTCCTCAATAATCACGTAACACCACCAATGATCTCTAACACAACATAACAATGACCGTACATGGAAAATGCAACACAACACCAATGACATGACTCATTATGAACTCAATCCCAACATATCATAGATAAAACTTCCTCAAATACAAACATGTTATCCCAACCGACTCATACATAAAAATGACGATGCAAGACACACAAATATGCACACAAAATATTGAAACTGAATAAGATAAGCCTACCTTTTAGCATTCTTCACAAGCAATCCAATTAATAAGCAAGGTCCGTCTCATAAGACCGTCTCATCCTACAATACCATATAATAACTATCACAAATCATCCTACACTATAACATAATATAAAAACCCTTATTATTACCCACTAATTACTCATATTACATATACTAATTACTAATTAATTACCCAACACAAAACCCCCAAACGTTAGGGTTTAAACTAATTAAATAAGGGTAGATCTTAACTTACAAATGTTGATGAAGGAAGGAAAAGGATGAACAATCCATGAAAGTGAGCTTGAATCCTATGCAAGAGTGTTTATGGAGGTTTTAGAGAGAAGGGAGAACATCCGGAGTGACAAAGAAGAAGATAGAATGAACGAGGATAAGGGGATATGATATTCTTATCCCGTGTTCTGATTCAGCATCACTCGGTCGAGTGGCGAGTCCACTCGGTCGAGTGTCACTCACTCGATCGAGTGCCGAGTCCACTCGGTCGAGAGAACCTCACTTAGTCGAGTGCAACACCATTCTCAGCAATGACCAGTTTTCGTAAAACAGTCATATATCACTCGTTTCTTGCTCATTTTGGGTGTGTGACCTACCGTTGGAATCGTAAGAGAACAAAATATCACCTCCAAATAGAATCACATCAATACCATGTCTCGATCTCAAGTTATGACAGTTTTAAGACCACCCTTCTATAAGCGGACATTATAACAATTCCACTAAGTCTAGTATATGTTATACTCGGTCCACTTTATAGTTATATCTCACTTCCGAGTCACCTCTAGTCTAGTCTAGGGTCCCCTCACGCATCCCAAGGTTCCTTTCCGGGTCCCACAATATCCGGTTATTACAAAAAGTCCTCTCTGGTTTGGGATCAAAACGTATAATCTCTGACCTGTTAGACCTGGGCATACACAGAACTAACAAGAGAAATATCAAACTGTCTCAAGGAAAGGATGCTCCCTGAGACGAAAAACAAAAATAAACAACAATAAACAGAAAAATGATTGCCTCTACGGCAGTGACGCCAAATTTGATAAGGATTTAGTCGTCTGGCTTATATCAAAATAATCCTAAATTACTACTAGCTGGTAGCTAGTGGCAAAAAAGGGGTCAAATCCACATGGAGGCGTTAATGTTCTAATTTGTTTTTATCTAAGTCTGTCTTAAAGTAGCAGTTTTCTTGAAGATTGGTTTGTTTAGCTATAACTAATTACAAATATAATAAAGACAAATTCAGTAATATTAAAGAGTCTAGGGATCAAGTTCACTAGGTAGTTATCCGGGGTGTGATGTAACTAATTCAATTTATGTTGTATAAGATTATATGATCGGTCGATTCTAAAATGTCCTTTAGATCTAAACTTAACATGTGGTCAATATCATTAAGTCAGTCTATTCAATTGTCTTATCCTATATTAGTCTTAATCCGGTCGGTAATAATCCTAATTCGCAATGCTAATTAACTAATCATGTCCAGTAATTAATCAATTAGATTTAAGACAGCAATTGAACAACAACAAAAAGCAATTTAACTATCAAATCATTAATATAATCCCCTTCTAACAACCAAGATCTTCATTCACCCTAGATAAGGAATTTAGCTACTCATACTAGAAGAAACAACAACAATAATATGAATGAAAGACATAATTATAAGCATAGAAGATGAACAATGAAATATTTGTATAAACTAGAACTTTGAATTTATAATAACTTTGGAAAGATTAATGAATACCGTAATTAAAGTGCGTAGATCCGGAACAATAACAATAAAACTAAACTAAAGGTTTCTAGGAGATTTTTGTGTAAAAGTATCATAACTGTAACACCTCCATATACCAAAGAGCCTTAACAAGACCTTCCCTAAAATATACGGGCATTACCATCTCGGTTGCCCGAGGGATAGTATATCATAACGTCAATAAAAGAACTATTTAAAGTTTATTACAAGTTTAACTCAAAGGAAAGATACAACTGATTAACAACAACTATCCACTATGGTGAGACTACTCCATGCCAAGACTCGGTGGAAGACTCGTCCCTCTGACGCACCGAGATAAGCTCCACAAATCAACACCTGCTAAGACTGACTGCTCACCATAATAGATCACGGCAGACACATAACAAGAAAGAAAACACAAACAAACCACACAAGGTCTGTAGCTGAAGAACAACATACAACACAAGGTACAGCAAACACACACACAGACACACACACACACACACACACACACACACACACACACACACACACACACACACACACACACACACACACACACACACACACACACACCAATATCCAACTCCAATACTCCATCAATCACCTGACTAACCTGAAGATAAAGTCCTGCCGGATTACCAATCGCAACCGGTAATCCACACCGCCAGTGGGGACCACAACCTTACCACCTAAGCCCCGCTCAAAACCATAGAGCGGATAAACCATGTCCATTAATGTGCACATCCCTCTTGTGACGAAAACCATAAGGGGCGAATCAAGGGCGTAAAGCCATTCCCGACGATGACTCCACTCAGCCAGGGACGCACCCCGCAGACAACACAACGATATTAACGCACAATCAACGATACTACACACTACACATGACAACCAATCAACAGTACTGAGTAGGAAAAACATACCTTTAGCAATTAGAAGCAACACCACATACATCCATATGAAGACAAGACAACCTTCGAGTATATGATTAATTTATTTCACTTTTATCGACTTTTATCTCAAAAAATCAATAAACATGGAAAACATCAAACCAACTTTCGAAATTTTACGTACAATCTGTAGAAAATATGCATGAAACACCATAAAATTTTCATGACCCGAATCAACCTTTAACTATTTTTAGTTAACTCTTAACCAAAATACGGTATTTTTGACTCGGTTTTCTACCAAAAATCATTAAATATAGCAAAATAACTTCATAAGTCACCAAATTTTACCATAAAACTTTAGAGATCAGTAGGTATGCATGCCCAAAAATTTTCGTGCTAAAACCTCTTCTAACACAATTTTTTAGTTTTTCAAATTATCTCATAATTTGTTTAATATGCTTAAAATCAACATGCAAATTACAAGCCTAGCTCTGATACCACTTAAAAGATCATAGATCCTAATTAGACTCTCTAATTAAAAACAAATTATCTCATAATATGTTCATTTAGTGATCTATGTAACATGCATGTAAATATAAAAGCATAAAAATAAAGATTAAGGAAAAATAATTTTCTCACATTGATATTGATGGTAAAAATGGGCACAAACTAGATCACCTATCTAGTTTGTTCTTGAGCTAAATAAAAATGGATTATCCTCCTAGAAAAACCTTCAAAGAGAAAGTCTCCTTCAAGTAGCACCCAAGAACAACACCCAAATAATCTTGCAAGTATTAACTAGATACTTGTAAAATTTACCCTTGATAATATGTAAATAATACTAACAATCTTAGTAATTATTTTTAGATTACTAACCACATAGTAAATAATGGTTTTATTATTTTAGAGAGAGGAAGACCAACAAAGATTTCACATGCAAATGCACAAGTGAAGTATTGTAAAAATGAACAAAACTTTTGGTCTATAAGGAGGGGAAAACCGGTTGGGAGAGGGTAGAGTGTAGGAGTGGATTTGTTTTATTTTTGTCCAATCTTATATCACATGCAAAATGATCATAAGATAACTTATGGAAGTATATAAAGCAAAGTGAAATGATAATGTTTATAATCATCCACTATACTCCTTTTACACGGTCTAATGTCCCATTTACGGGTCCATTTTGGTTCTTATATTTGTCACACAAATACGTGTAAATTTTGCTTTAAACATCAATTTATGTTAAAATGCTTCCGAATAAATTTTGTCCAAATCACTCCGTAAATATACGTGTACCGCTACACATATTATTTATGTACTAATATTAATCACATTAATCAATTAGTATAATTTTAGTGAATTAACAATTAATTAACTAAAACCCGTCTCATAAAATTTATTATTCAATTATCGCATAATTAAATAATAACAACCGCGCCTCGAGTTCGCAACTCGAAATCTCTCTAAAAATAATCGACTAACCTATTAGTCAATAAATCAAGGGACTAAATAAATTATATCTCATACAATTAATTAGTTGTCAATTGGGGTTCGTTCCTTTAAGTGTGACCGAAAGGGGTTAGTTGATCACCGCCGTCTCACGACAATAACGTCAAATTCTATTCAGCCAACCGTTATCGATTTACGTTAATCAACTGACGAGGATCAAATAATAAATATCCTGATGATATTCCTTTAATGAGATTTATTATGTAAACGCACTATTGTGGAGGACACTAACTCCAACAATCTCCTACTTGTCCGACACAAGGTGTGCGCTACCAATTCTCTTGTCCGTTTTAATCTCCCACTCAATGCAAGGTGTCTTTCAGGTCGCACTTGCACATGAACATATCGCGAGTGGTTTTCTCGATCGGGCATGACTATCTGACCGGAAAAATCTCCCACAGATTACTTCCGAGCGTGGCCACGCATTTATAGTCACAACTTCTCGAGTAGCCTTGAGATATAGTTACCCAACGTGGGTGGACAATTCCTGTATGCCCTATCTATCTTTGCCCAATACAGATCATCATGACTCAGAAGTTGTCCTTTGGCCTCCTTTCACGGCACGACCTAGGACAAAAACCAAAGTCATTCAGAAACTGCATTGACTTCGATAATAGTCTCCAGTCAAAAGAATCGACTCATAGGAACATCTTAGTGATCCCTGCCACGACGAGGCGTCTATAATAGAACTTAGGGACTCTTTAAATGGTCACTGTCCGGCAAAGTGTCACACACTCTGCCTATGTAATTGACTAGTCAACACGTATGACCTCATGGTGTTGAACTACCATCAATCGACTTACAATCTAGTCACTCCGAGACGTCACCTCACTAAGTGACTAGGGACAAAATACAATGTTCATCTTATTCACTTGAATAGTGTTCAACATTGTCTCCATAACTTATTTAGATAAACAAGGTATTAAAAATTTAGTCACACTAAATAAAAGATTCATAAATGAATGCATAAACAATGAATGCGATTATCATATATATAATAAGAGATACACTATCCAATTATTACATATCCATAATCTAAATAAAATATGGTATTCGTCTCAATCCCATTGCGACGACATGACCATCATGCTTAGCCTTTGATAAAGGCTTGGTTAAAGGATCAGCAATATTATCATCTGTCCCAATCTTACAAATGTCAATTTCCTTCCTTTCCACATAATCTCTAATTACATGGTAATTCCTTTCAATGTGTCTAGATTTATTACTAGACTTCGGCTCTTTGGCTTGAAAAATAGCTCCACTATTATCACAATATAGAGTGATCAGATCTTTGGCGGAATGGACTACTCCTAGTCCCTCCATGAATTGCCTAATCCAAACAGCTTCCTTTGCAGCCTCAAACGCTGCAAGGTACTCTCTGTTGTAGAATCGCGGTAACGCTTTGCTTGAAGCTCTTCCAGCAAACAGCTCCTCCATTTAGCATAAACACATAGCCGGATTATGATTTCATATAATCCCGATCGGTTTAAAAACTTGCGTTCGTGTAACCTCTTACACGCAACTCAGTTTCTCCTCCAAACACTAAGAACGAATCCTTAGTCCTTCTCAAGTACTTAAGGATGTTCTTTACGGCTATCCAGTGACTCTCACCAGGCTTGGCTTGATAACGACTTGTCATGCTCAAGGCATACGCAATGTCGGGATGATTGCAAATCATAGCATACATGATAGACCCAATATCGGAAGCATAAGGGATGGTCTTCATGTGTTCAATCTCCTTAGGGATAGAAGAAGATCGTGACTTACTCAAAGTAATCCTTTGGCCCATAATTAGAAATCCTCTCTTGGAGTCTTTCATATTGAACCGGTTAAGAACTTTGTCAATATAAGCTTCTTGACTCAATGCTAGTATCCTTTTGGACCTATCCCTATAGATCCGGATACCCAAGATTCGTTGTGCCTCTCCCAAGTCCTTCATCTGGAAGTGTTTTCCTAGCCACTCCTTAACGGAAGTGAGCGATGGAATATCATTCCCGATGAGCAATATGTCATCCACATATAGGACAAGGAATGCAACCTTACTCCCACTAAACTACATGTATAAACCCGGTTCTTCAACACTTCTAGTGAAACCGTATTGTTTAATAACATGATCAAAGCGATGATTCCAACTCTGAGATGCTTGCATAAGACTATAGATGGACTTCTTGAGCTTACACACCTTCTTAGGGTAAGATGTATCCACAAAACCTTCAGGTTGTATCATGTACACTTCCTCTTCTAGAATCCCATTCAAGAAGGCGGTTTTGACATCCATTTACCAAATCTCATAATCATGAAACGCGGCAACCGCTAAGATTATCCTAATGAACCGAAGCATAGCGACTGGAGCGAAGATTTCGTCATAGTGTAAACCATGAACTTGGGTGAAACCTTTTGCCACCAATCTAGCTTTGTAAACATCTACATGTTTATCCATGCCGAGCTTAAGTTTATATATCCATTTACACTGAAGGGGTCGCACTCCCTCAGGTAAATCCACCAAGTCCCATAATTGGTTCTCGTACATGGAATCCATGTCGGACTGCATGGCTTCTACCAAAGTGAGGAGTCAGGACTAGACATGGCTGATTTGTAGGTAGTGGGTTCATCACTTTCCAAAAGTAACAAAACACCATCCTCTTCGATGTTACCAAGGTAGTGGTCAGGTGGATTAGAAATCCTACTTGACTTTCTAGGAACAATTACCGTTTCAGAGGAAGAGGGAACGATATCCTCCACGTTCTCCTCTACCCCATTCTCGGTTTGTGGCTCTCGAACTTCGTCAAGTTCAAATTTTCTTCCACTCTGTCTCCAAGAAATAAACTCTTTTTCTTGGAAGACAACATCACGAGCCACAAACACTTTGTTCTCGTGTTTATTGTAGAATTAATAGCCATGTGTTTCCCTTGGGTATCCTACAAAAAGACATTTGTCAGACCTGGGTGCAAGTTTATTGTCAGACTTGATCTTGACATAAGCCTCACAACCCCAAATACGCATGAAAGACAAATGAGGGACTTTCCCTATCCATATCTCATATATATGGAGTCTTATCGGCCGCTTTAGTCGGGCTTCGATTTAGTGAAAATATTGCAGACAAGAGGGCAAAACCCCAAAACGAATTAGGAAGCTCGGTAAGACTCATCATAGACCGAACCATGTCTAATAAAGTTTGATTTCTCCTTTCAGCCACACCATTTAATTGTGGTGTGCCAGGAGGAGTCCATTGTGATACTATACCACAATCTTTCAGGTGTGAATCAAATTCAGAATTTAGGTATTCACCACCACAATCGGATCGTAGGGTCTTAATCTTTTTATCCAATTGGTTCTCTACTTCATTCTGAAACACCTTGAACTTGTCAAAAGCTTCACTTTTATTCTTCATCAAGTAGACATACCCATATCTACTCAAGTTATCAGTAAAAGTAATGAAGTAGTGAAAGCCTCCTCTAGCGGTGATGGTTAATGGTCCACACACATCCGTATGTATGAGAGCCAAAACCTCACTAGCTCATGTCCCTTTTCCCGCAAAAGGTGAATGAGTCATCTTGCCTAAAAGGCAAGACACGCATATACATAAGATTCTAAATCAAATGGTTTGAGCACTTTTGATGAAGCAAGTCTCATAATGCGTCTTTCGTTTATTTGACCTAAACGATAATGCCAAAGGTACGATTCATTTGGATCACATGTTTTGAGCTTTTTAGTTTCCACATGATAAACGTCATTAACATTATTTAAAATATAAATGCCTCCAATTGAAATGGCCTTGCCATAAACCACATCATTCAATGAAAAAGTACAACTATCACTGCTATAGATACAAGTTATAACAACGGGTAAAAACCATTGTAAAAACAAAAAGCGGACGTTGTTAAAGTGGCCGTTATAAAAGGTATTTACAACGGTTAGGTTATTTACTTAAACCGTTGTCGAAAGTATTCACCACGGTTAAAAGCCGTTGTTGTTGCGTGTAAGCCGTTGTGGAAAGTGTTTCAAAAATTTGGTGGGAATAATATAACAACGGTTGTCATATGTATAACCGTTGTTGTAACTTTCCCTCCAAAATTGTGAAGACTTTTAACAACGGGTATATGCTAAATACCCGTTGTTGAAATTTGTAGTAACAACGGTTCTTCGCTTAAAACCCGTTGTTATAACTTTCCCTCCAAAATTGTGAAGACTTTTAACAACGGTTCTTCGTTTAAAACCTATTGTTGAATATTATGCGCGGGTATTTGTGAAAGGTATTTACAACGGTTCCTATTTTAAAACCTGTTGTTGAATATTATGGCGGGTATTTGTGAAGGGTATTCACAACGGTTTTTTTTAGTAACCGTTTTTATTACGAACTCCTAATGTTTTTAAAAATTAAATTTGTTTCATGCCATTCAAAAACCTGCATATATCAGCAGCACCATATACCAGCACCAGCATAAATCACAGCTGGGTTCATCAGAACTCAATAGATTCAATTCAACCACAACAGCAGCATCATATATATATATATATATATATATATATATATATATATATATATAGAGAGAGAGAGAGAGAGAGAGAGAGAGAGAGAGAGAGAGAGGTGGATCCGGTGAGAACGAACACTCGGTGAGAACGGTGAGAACGAAAGTGGATACATTGAAATCATGTTAGATACACTTTTTTCGCGTATTTTAGATACATATTATAACCGTGTAGATACATTTTTTTTTCATGCTAGGTACATTTTTTTCCATATTATATACAAACAATTATGAATTATCTAAGTACACAAATTATTAATCTAGATACACAAATATGTCAACTAGATACACTTATAGACAATTACGGAGTATCTGAGTACACTAAAAAAAACCCAAATTACAAACCCTAATTCCCAAAAATCAAACCACCACCCAACTACCACCGCACCATCACCACGCACCCCTGACCAATACCCATCACCTCGCCCCACTAAATGTTAGCCGCTCCACCACCACCAAATCACAAACCCTAATTCTAAAAAATCCCCAAATTGCTACTGGTGTAACCCCATCGGCGACATCACCGGCACTCCAGATGGCACCGGCGACTGTGGTGGCAACGGTGAAGTGACTGGCGGATAACGGGATGATAACTGATAAGATAACACATATATACCTCTGTTTTCCTTTCAGTCTGTTTCCGTCCATTGTCGATCACTCCCCACGCCGATGGATTCGAAATCGTCGGCTCAAGCTATCCATGTAACACCGTCATAGAGAATGTTGGTTGAGGAGGTTGAAATTGAATTCAGAGAAAGCAGAATCGAGATCTGGGGTACGGTTCGCATATCAGGAATGTTGGGATTGGGTGTTCAATAGGTCGCCGGAGTTGCGACGGCATAGGGAATGCTCGACTGTGGTTCGCCAGCCCTGCTGGTGGTTGATTCGACGGCGACGGCAGGTTTTGGGTGGTGATGGGAAAGATGATGGGTGGTCGGGGTTGCAGGAGCGAGGGAAATTTGCAGCGGTCATCGGAGTTGTTAGTGATCGTCGTCGGGGACGATGACAAGTTTAAGGAGGGATGTGATTTGGGAGTGAAAAATTTGGCAGAGTAAGATGGCGCGTGAAAGTTTATAATTTCGTTCTCACCGTTCTCACCGAGTGATCGTTCTCACCGGATCCTAAATCTATATATATATATATATATATATATATATATATATATATATATATATATATATATATATATATATATATATATATATATATATAGATTTGGGATCCGGTGAGAACCAACAAGATAATGAGAACCATGAGAACCACTTATAATTGAACCAAACTTTGTAATTAACGCGGCCATCACCCAAACCCGTCCATCAAATTCATTTTGCGACTTTCCCTTTTCACTCATCTCCCTCTCTCTCTCTTCGCGAAAACCGTTCTAGATCCTTCCTCCATTTTCGAGCATCACAAATCTTCCGATCAACTTCCTCGTCCATCAAAATCTTCGACGCTTTTTCCAAAGAACAGATCTTGGTAATTCAACGAGGTAAACTTCCGATATTCATGATTAATTTTAATCGAAATTAGGGTTTGTGTTCTGTCTTTGCAATTTTTATGTCGCCTAAATTAGTTGAACTTAAGCCTTCATTAATATTTTATATTCGGAATTATGAATTAAGTTTGTCAAATTAGGTACATTAGTTGAAATCATGATATTAGGAACTGATTTTGCGAAATTAGGGTTTCAGTGTTTCTGTGTTTGTACTTTTTACATTTGTCGACCATATTAGTTGAATTTACGCCTTCATTAATGTGTTGTTCGGAATAATGAATTATGTTTGTTAAATTAGGGTTTTGGTGAATTCGATTGGGGAAACTTGGAATTGACAACGACTAAAGACTAATAATTCAATTGATAAACCATACCCGAAATTAGGGTTCTGGTGTTTCTGTGTTTGTAATTACGCAATAATCAAACTCTGATTCCCCATGTTGTTGATGTTTGTCACTGATTTTTTACTGAAATTGTTTAAATATCAAGCTCAAACAATGCATACTAAGTAAAGCTACTAACGTTAGTAACTATTCCACTGACTCAAGTAACTTTTTACATATTTTCTCCATTTACAAGTATTCCTTCTTTTCAATTCTCGCATACGTAAAACATTAAAAAATGGAAAATTGGTGCAAAGGTTGGGTAGTCAATCGCGAGGAAGTAGAACAAGAACTTTTTATCCAACATTATGTCAAAGAGAAAACGAGTCTCGCCTTACCTTGGTCAAGTTACCAAAGTGGAGTTCATCGATCGTCGCAATCAGTCAAGAAATGATGTCTTAATCGATCCAAATCTTGTGTTACAAATCTTCAATCACCTTGATAAATGCTCTGATAGGGCAAGCATGGCCAATGTCTGCTTATTGTGGGCTAAACTCTTTCTTTTCTTCCTGTATTCACCTGGTGTCTTTGATAGCTTACCCGCAAACTTTGCGATTTAATGACATTAATGGCGTGAGGATAGTGCGTAGTCGTGGTAGACTAATTTCCAAAAGATGCAAGTGTTTTATGACGGGTAATATGGCAGCCAAATTCATCATGCATGTTCTCCAACGAAGAAATGCTTTTCAGAACACACATCTCAATCCACTTAATGACAGTCAAATTAAGCAAGTTGATGAAATGTTACGGGATATGCCACCTTTGTTACATGAAGAAGCGAAATCAATAGCAACACCTTTACTAGCTCGTCGAAGGTTGTCTTATGTTGAAGTCGTTGATTTGACGTAGGTCTATCATAAATTTGTAAAACTTTCTGGCCAACGAACTGTATTTGTACTTAGGCCACTTAGGGTATTGAACGTTAAGGTTTAAATGTTCCTTTTTGTCAGGCTTTACTAATAATTATGTAATTAGTTTTGGCATTTTGGATTGTAGAAGTTGTTATGAATGTTGGTTTGACATATATATATATATCTATATATTTCATATTTTTCGTTTGATTTTCACAGCTTATGTTCTTTCATTTCCCAATTTTACTTAGTTTTCATCTGTAGTATTATGCTTTTCACCATTGTTTTCCAACATAATTAACTGTGAAATGCTTCAACCTACCTTCATTATAAACATGTGATTTGTACAATAGTTTGTCTTTCAACTGTCTTTACAATATCCCTCAAATGATTGATAGATATGGGGCGAAAGAGTGTTGCATCGAAGAAAAAAGTTCTACTAAAAGGAGGACGGTCGATCAAAGATTATTTTTCAGCAAAATCGAAAGCTGCGACAACTAATTCTGTTGACCCAAGCAATTTGAGTAAGAAATTTAGTTCACTCTTGCACATTCATAAAAACAAAATTCCTTATAAGTACATGACGTAACGTTGCACACGCATGAAAGAAAAATATATGTACATTAAACAACCCTACACATGCATGAACTAATCAACATTAACTTTGACAGCCTCGCGAAATGCAACCTCACCTTACAATGAGGAATAAGGGAAAGGGTTGAGGGTTGGATAAGGCGGATCCGCGGTAGCGGTCCGCCTAATCCAACCCTCAACCCTTTCCCGTCCCGTTTTAGGATACCCGACAACATATGTTTATTAAACAACCGTGTCTGTGCATGACAATGTAGAGTATGTGCATTAAATAGTCTTCTACATGTATAAAAAATAAGGGAAAGGGTTGAGGGTTGGATTAGGCGGATCCGCGGTAGCGGTCCGCCTAATCCAACCCTCAACCCTTTCCCGTCCGTTTTAGGATACCCGCCCCCTACTTTAAATCCCGTCCCCAAAAAAGGGTTCACTCATCCTCTCTAGGGTGTCTTTTGGTCTCGCGGCCGATAATGTGAGAAGGGAAAGGGTTGAGGGTTGGATTAGGCGGATCCGCGGTAGCGGTCCGCCTAATCCAACCCTCAACCCTTTCCCGTCCCGTTTTAGGATACCCGGCCCCCTACTTTAAATCCCGTCCCCAAAAAAGGGTTCACTCATCCCCTCTAGGATGTCTTTTGGTCTCGCGGCCGATAATGTGAGAAGGGAAAGGGTTGAGGGTTGGATTAGGCGGATCCGCGGTAGCGGTCCGCCTAATCCAACCCTCAACCCTTTCCCGTCCCGTTTTAGGATACCCGGCCCCCTACTTTAAATCCCGTCCCCAAAAAAGGGTTCACTCATCCCCTCTAGGGTGTCTTTTGGTCTCGCGGCCGATAATGTGAGAAGGGAAAGGGTTTAGGGTTGGATTAGGCGGATCCGCGGTAGCGGTCCGCCTAATCCAACCCTCAACCCTTTCCCGTCCCGTTTTAGGATACCCGGCCCCCTACTTTAAATCCCGTCCCCAAAAAAGGGTTCACTCATCCCCTCCAGGATGTCTTTTGGTCTCGCGGCCGATAATGTGAGAAGGGAAAGGGTTGAGGGTTGGATTAGGCGGATCTGCGGTAGCGGTCCGCCTAATCCAACCCTCAACCCTTTCCCGTCCCGTTTTAGGATACCCGACAACATATGTTTATTAAACAACCGTGTATGTGCATGACAATGTAGAGTATGTGCATTAAGTAGTCTTCTACATGTATAAAAAATAAGGGAAAGGGTTGAGGGTTGGATTAGGCGGATCCGCGGTAGCGGTCCGCCTAATCCAACCCTCAACCCTTTCCCGTCCCGTTTTAGGATACCCGGCCCCCTACTTTAAATCCCGTCCCAAAAAAGGGTTCACTCATCCCCTCTAGGGTGTCTTTTTGTCTCGCGGCCGATAATGTGAGAAGGGAAAGGGTTGAGGGTTGGATTAGGCGGATCCGCGGTAGCGGTCCGCCTAATCCAACCCTCAACCCTTTCCCGTCCCGTTTTAGGTTCCCTAGCCTTCTACATTTAATCCCGTACCCAAACAAGTGTTTACTCGACCCCTCTACGGTGTCTTTATTAAAACAACCTTGTACATGAATGAAAAAACATAGTATGTGCATTAAATAGTCTTCTACATGTATGACAAAGCACTATATGTGCATCAAAATTTAACAGCTGTTGCTTTGCTATTTGATGCATTAATGCTAAAATTTGTCATTTAATTTGAAATGCTGAAACATTACTTCTCTAAAAAACTCTGTACATCACCTAATTAATGTTGTTTAACATTTGACAGATGATGGGGATGTCTTCTCAGAAACAGTTGACAACGAAGCTACTACAACAGAAATAGTTGACAAGGAAGCTTCTAACCCAGAAACAGCTGACAAGGAAGCTACTAAAACAGAACCAATTGCCCAGCGTCGAGTGAGTCCTCGTACTAAAACACCAGTTGATGAGGATGTCTTACCGAAAGATGTTGAAGAACCATCTACCAAGAAAAGGAGAGTGTCCATTGCATCGATAAGAAAGATGCTAGCGGCGTTGCTAGTAGGAAAGGAAGTCCACATAGGAAGTGTGGTAAAGATTATGATACGCTGGTAACTAGGATGAGTCCTTCTTTGATAATTAATTTTATCAAGTCGAACCCGTCTGAGAAGCAAGTTGAAGCTATTCAGAGCATGGGTTTTGGAGAGCTGTTAAAACTTCAGTCGGAAGAAATCCATGGCCATTTGGCTAGATGGATTGTGGAGTCTTTCAATCCATTCAGTTGTTCGTTGATGAATGGGGATTTGACTATCACGGATGAGGATGTCTACCTTGTCACGGGAATTCCTATGGGGCCATTAGATATTAATCCAGTTGGGAGGTACTGTAAAGAAGAGGGTTATTTAGAGGCTGTCCGGAGATTTAAGGACCAATTTAGTACCACAGATATTACCAAGAAGGTTTTACTAGAGAAGATGATTGAGCAGCGGGATGCTGGAGATGATTTTAAGAGGAATTTTCTTGTATATATTACTTCTGTTCTGTTGATGGGGGTAGCTAGTGATTATCCCAGCACTCGTATATTAAGTCGCTGTCCGATCTGTCGATGTACCTAAATTTAATTGGTGCAAGTTTGCACGAGTCAACATGATTGAAAATGTCATTTCCTGGAAAAAAGGCAGACTAAAGACCCCTGGTACGTTCTTTAAGGGACCAATTCTCATTTTCTGTCTTATCTACTTGGATAGAGTCGTTTTCAAGACAAGAACGGTCGTTCGATCTTTCCCTTTGTTAGCCAATTGGTCTGACGAACGTATCAGAGAGAGGGTGAAGATGGAAAAACATGACGCAAATGGTTTTGGAGAGGGGCGTGTAGAAGACAGATTTGTTTATAAACCACCCGTGTCGGCCCGACAAACGGGTTGATGATGCAGTGACGACACAGGAAAAGGAAAATGTTGAGGGTGCTGGAGTGACGACAAAGGGAAAGGGAAAGGTTGACGATACTGAAGAAGGAGGTCCCGTTGATAAGAAAACAACAGATTGTATCAAGTTTTTAGCGGGACTCTTTGTTACTCTTTGCATTGTTATGGTGCATTCTCAAAGGCAGTCATGCAAGCAAAGATTGTGGTTCCTCATATGGAAGCTGTTACCAAAATGTCGACTTTGGCAGATTCGTTATTTGAAGGGTTTTCACTTTCGCAACAAAGTAAAGAAGAATCTGAGATGGAAGAAGAGGAAAGAAAGGATGAGGAGAGAAACGATGAGAGAAACGATGAGGGTAAAGTGGAGGCTAAATTTGAGAAGGTCAAGGAGAAAGATGACCATGAAATGGAGGAAGAGGAGAGAAAGGACGAGAGTAAAGTGGAGGAGGGGAAGAAGTATGTGGATTATATGGACTCTGATGAGTTTTTCAACGATCCCAACATCTTGGCTGATTTAGAGGGGATTCTGAATAGTGCATATAACCGTGTTGGTGAGGCATTTAAAGAACACCAAGTTACGAAGGAAAAGATGGACAAGGAACTCATGGAGGGACCATCTTTCAGTCTCTTTCACGGTGAGGATGCGTTATATACATCTCAAGAGTTCCGCGAAGCACAGAGGTCTGGTGATATGTGTGATGTTCCCCATGCGAGCACGTCAACTGCACTCGTCATTCCATCCCCTCTCCGTGCAACAATGTCAGCTACACCTTCAATCCCATCCCCTCCCCGTGGAAGCACTCCCGCTGCACCTTCTATTCATTCCCCTCCCCGTGCAAGCACATCAGCTGCACCTTCCAATCCATCCCCTGCATCACCAATAGTTATCTCGTCACAACTGTCATTGAATGAATCTCCAATTATGCCTTCTTCTCCGCTTGTAGAACTGTCCCCAACCGTCCCCTCCCAGACTCGGAAGTGTAAGAGGAAAGTTGAGTTACTGACAGCGTTTTTCGTTCACCTTTCTTCATACGAAATGTGAACGTGATGGATCTTGAGTCGGTCGAAAAACTGATGGGTGACTATGCATTTGCCGTGACTTAGATGAAGGGTATGTATTAGTCTATTAATTTTGCTTTTATTTTTTCTTATTCGGTATATGTATTATATTTTCTTTCTATAACACTAAGATTTTATTTTTGTAGCGAGGTTCTGTTCAACCGTGGCGGCAAGATTCTTACACGATATGATATGAAGACCTTGCTATTTGGTGGTAGTGTTAACATCGACGTGATCAATGTGTGGTGTGATTATCTGAATAATGGAAACAGGTTAAGAGATCGTAGATCAATTTCCCGTCTCTTTCTCCTTTGAATCAATCGATGTAAGTTTGATATTTAAATTTTGTTGGTCTAAGTTATCAACTTGTACCTTTTTATTCTCTAATACGGGTCACCTAATTGAAACAACAGATAGCCTCATTGGATATCAACTATAGAGACGTGAAATTGGTAAGTTGTTCAATATTTTAAAAGTTTTAAAAGTACATAATTAAATAATATACAAACCCAACTAACCATTGTTTGACAGGTTTTATTCCCTGTTGTTGCACCCAGCCCACTTCTTCATTGTTTTGATATTGATCATAACTTGTATGAAGTTATACACCCGTGTGATCCAGGGTGTGTAGATTTTCATGCCAGTGTTCAATATGTGGTATGTTTTCACACCGTTTGGCAATAAGTATGTTAAATATCTGATTTAATTCTTATATAGCGAACTTATTTGCTTGGCATTGTCTTCTGTCTAATGGAAGAAGCAGGTTAAGTGCAAAGCTTTCTTCCATGATTCCAAAGCTGCATGCTACATATTTTGTAGTAGCCAAAGAGTATGTTCTGAATAAAAGTTTCTACGTCGAGCGTGATACTGGAATTTACATGATGCGACATATGGAGACGTACAATGGGAATAAGTGTCGGTATACTTTAAAGTTGCTCAAGGACGTAAGTCTCCATTATTTAAGTCAAATTTTTAGTTGGTGTTTCTATATTTCCGACGCTTGAAGCCATCAACATGCATGTATTAGCTTTGTTCTTTCATGAATCAGCCTTGTATGTGTATTAGATATGTAGGTATGTGTATTAGATATGTAGGTATGTGTATTAGATATGTAGGTATGTGTATTAGATATGTAGGCTCTGCGGTTGATTTCACTTTATATCATTGTTCAGAGAACTGATGTGAAGCGTTACATTGTGAGGGTTTGCAATGAAATTTTGACTTGGCAAGACAACATCGTGAAAGATCAAGTGACGTCTAAAGCAAAGGCTTACAAGAATGGTGTGTGATTCGTAATCGAAATCTATTACCAACAATGCTTCTCATTACTATATGATGACTCCTGGTTTATTAAAAGTGTGCTATGGTTATGTAATTGTTCTGTGTTTTCCCTTTTTCTCCCCAGGAATGAAGTTCCACGAGACTTGCCCTATACAGATGAACACTTGATGAATTTTATTAGGACAAATGTGGCAAATAAGGAGTAAGTTATCACTGACCATATAGCATCTTTTTGAGTTGTTTTTGTCCACTTTGCTGTTGTGTGTGCATCTAATTACAATATGTGCATTATTAGTGACATTGTTGTAGACACTCCATGGCTGCAAGTAACCCAAGAAGGAATGTCGACTTTGTTTGGAGGAAAATGGATCATGGATATGGTAATTGACCTTGTTGGTCTTCGTTTAACACTTGAAAGACCAAATCTTGTGTACTTTCCGACAATAATGAAGGTATTCATATTCATCCTTAGTAACCGCTAATGTTTCTACTTGGAATTACCAACATTTTTCACAAATTTTCTCAACTTTCAGGATGTTGTCGCTAAAAACAGTTTTCAAAGTCAGTACATTAAGCTTCAGTACTTGCCCAAAAGTCTAACCAAAGCTAAACTGGTAATTATCCCGTCACTTTTTAATTTTATTATATCTACGGAATTTACTACTTTGAAAGAACTTAATTAAGTTCTTGCCCAAGAAAGAACTTTATTAAATATCTGTCTAACTTTGTTTGTATATTATCCCGTCGAATCGGTAATTATCCGCTCACTTTTTCATTTCCGTATGGGCGTTTTTGCAGGCTTTCTTCCCTTCTTTGTGTTGACCGTGAACATTGGTTTGCTTGCGTGTCGACTTTGTTAAAAAGACCAACTATATACTTGACTCAAACTTGCCTAGGCGTCCTGACACAAGATGTAAATTTTTAGTTGAAACGGTATGATTATATCCGTATGCCTTAGGGGTTTGTTACCTCAATTTTGTGTTGGTTTTCCTTCGCTTTTATATTATTGTGTTTATCTTTTTTTGGTTTTTTGTAGTTATTTCCTGCTTTGGGGATTATTGCAAGAGACTTTCCAGGATACAAAAAGCTGTTGCAAATAAACAATTTTCCGTTTGTTTGTGGGATGTGCCTCGACAAAAGAATGGGTACCTTGTTTAAACTATACTCTACTCGTGATAAATATTTTCGATGGGATACACACCATTTTAAAGCGTTTAACAAATTTCCTTATTTGCAAAAGGTATTCTTGCGGAGTCTATTTGCTGAAGTTTCTAGAAAACTTGAGTTGTCAATCATTATGGTCCGATCAGACTTGTTACGAGGTAATGATGTCTAAACCAAGTTATATTAGTCAAATATTATTCGGCATATTTTATTGCAACACTTTCAATATTGTTGTCAAATATATATGCAGAATTTGGATGAATATGGTGAGAGTATGATTGTAAATCTTATCAGATGGGAGGAAAACAAGAGAACGGTAATAACAATATCTTCCGAATGCTTTATCTATTTTTGTTTCTATTATTTTCCAATCAATTTTCAATATTGATGTCAAGTGACTTTAAATGTAACAATATTTCCCTACCTTTTTTTTGTAGGATTATACCTAGGTGTTTTTTTTTTGCAAGAATATGGTGAGAGTTTGTGTGCTTAGCAAATGGGAGTGGCAGAGAACCTTCTCATTGTCTTTTGTTGATTCTTTGATTTGGGCAGGCATTAGTTTGTAGGTGGACTAAATTTGTAGGTTGCAGATGTGTAGGTATTCCAAGTAACTTTTGCGTGTATGGAAGACCCTCCTACGTGTATGAGAAGGCATTGTATGTGTATGCAATACCTTTCTACGTGCATGTAATTTGTCGACTTTCGGGTCTGTTTAACGAGACTTGAGCGTGCCTGAGGAGGCGTTATATGTGAATGGAACAGCTTTTTAACTGTATGGGGCACAATTATGTCACTAGATTATGGCCTTTTTTAATGAGACTTGTAATGAGAATTACCCCATTTGTCAGGGTGTTGTTTTAAAATCCCAAAGTAACTTGCATATTTACATGCATGAGAAGGCGTTATATGTGTATGGAACAGCCTTCTACATGCATGAAAATTTTCAAAACAAAATTACTTGCATTATTTAGAGTTACCAATGTACTTTGAGCGTGACGTCTTGCCGGGCCGTGCCTAAAGTCTTGATAGGATTCGCCCGACTTCTTTAATAATCACTCACATTTAAGTTTCGAGACTTGAAATGAGAATTAAAATGGCCTTCTATATGCATGGAATAACCTTTTAGTTGCATGATATTTAACGACTTGTCATACACGATGATGATTCAACTAATCACATTTAATGCTGGCATAAATTGGTCACATGTTTCAGCTTTCTAATTACCAAATTTGGAGAAACAATTATCACATGTGCATAAAATGACTTCATACGTGCATAAAATGAGATTGTATGTGCATGTCATAATTGCTCAGAGAAATACATGTTTTTAAATCTTAAATCGAATCACAATTTCATCTTCTCAAATATACAATTTAAGAATCCGGAAGCCTCCCGTTACATTTATTACAAAATAATTGTTGACTTCTCAAATGATGCTCAAAAATAATCCTAAAAACTTCAATGATGCTCAAAAATAATCCTAAAAACTTCAATGATGCTCAAAAACAAGTGTTGACTTCTCAAATGATGCTCAAAAATTCATTTGCACGATCCAATTCCTCGCAAAAAACTTCAATCTCACACATAAGAAAGCAAATGTCAACAAAGATAAAAATTAGAGGGAAACAAAAAGGGTAAAAGTAGAAAACTTGCGCTAATAAGAGACATCACTTACTCGACTATTTGTCAGTGATCCTTTGGTCGGTCACAATTCCTGCTATCGTGGTTCGCCATCTGCCCACAAGCCTTGCATCTTCTTAGTGGTTTCTTATTGACTTCCCCTGCTCTTTCTCTTTGTGAAATCATTCTTTTCCCCGAGCCTTTGTTTTTGCATTGTCTTGGCGGCAAAATTGTAATTTCGCTAGGCACGCTTGTACCCAAGAGCATTCCAATTTCCGCATTTTTGTCCCTTTTCTTTCCAATACTACTATTACCACCATCATCAGCGACACTACTTGTTGTTTCTGCAAGTACCCTTTCCTTGAACTCGCGTAAAATGGTTAGTAACTCATCACAATTAACAGGACTCTGTTCAACTAGTGAGACACAAGTGAACATTTCTGACCACAATTCAGTCAGTTTGTTCTTTTGTGCATCGACTGATCTGCAATCAGCAAGCAACTGCCCATCAGAATTGAATATTGGCTGGCAGGTTGCTAGTTTGCTCCACCTATTTAGTAGGTATTCGCTTGGAATTTTCTCAAAACCATAATCTTTAAGAACACAGAGAATATGTCGACAAAGTATTCCATGTCGTTCAAATTTCTTGCAATTGCATACTAGTTTCACTTCAGCTGTCTTATAACCCACCTTATAGTCTTTCTTTCTCTCACGATCCTTGACATCTATGTATAGAATTGCATGATTCTTATCTTTTTGTTTGTCCCCAATGGCACATGTAAAGCATGCTGCTTTTATTTCCACTTTGAACTCCTCGAAAATTCTCGGAGTGTAGGTTTCGCACGCATGCTTTTCCAGTGTCTAGAGGAGTAGCCAAGTCGGGAAACGAGTACTTAGATTGTGCAATCGGTTTTGATTGAGCCCATCGTTGTGTATCCATTGCACTCTCAAAGCGCATCCAAAATTCAACAAGGGTCAAATTTGGATTAGTGAAATTGCTAAAAAATGATTTTTCGACTCGGACCTCGAGGTGGTTCTCATCAACCCTCCTAATAACAAGTCACGAAAGTAAGTTTGGAATCCAAAAATGTCTAATGCCATACTTTTCTGAAGCCACTCATTATCCGACAACCCATGAGCTTCCACAATGGATGTCCATCTTTCCTCAAATTCAGCAGGCTCCACATCTTCGCCCCAAACACATGAGTTTATCTCTTTCAAAACTCGTTTCTCTACATATAACAGCCCTACCTTCTCTGGCAACTTCTTCAATATGTGCCACATGCAATATCTATGTTGCACTTTATCTTTAAAGACTTTCTTAAGTCCTCCTTCTATCCCCAAATCTTCGTCAGTTATTATACACACAGGATAACGACCCCCCATAGCTTCTAGGAATTTCGTAAATAACCAAGCAAATGACTCCTTGCTCTCATTAATAAGAAGCCCAGCCCCAAAGGTCACACATCTCTTATGATGATCCACCCCTGTGAAAGGGGCGAATATCATTCTATACTTATTTTTCCTAAAGGTAGTGTCAAAGGATGTCATATCCCCAAATAGCAAATAATTTTTAATACTAATAGGGTCAGCCCAGAAAACATGTGACAATCTACCTTTCTCATCTACCTCAAAGTCAAAGTAAAAGGATGGACACATTCTTTTTATTTTCATAAAATGCTCAATAAGCATTTGAGCATCCCCTTCTGACAAGAACTTTTTGATATCCCTTGAAAAGTTTTTAAAGTCTTCCAATGAAGCACCCACATTCTGATAACCTCTGACATACTCCTTAAACATCCTATAGGTCATAACTGGACCTTTGTTAACCTTTGAGTTGTCAACTATCATTTTTTTATGAACTATATTCAATTCTCTCGTTTGCGTCAGATGTACCATTGTTAATGGTGTAGCTGGCATATGATTATGCCCTTCAACAAAACCATAAATTTGGTATTGACCGTTAGCAATTCGTTTAAACTTAATCTTAGCAAGGCAACCTACCCTAGTCCTTTGCCTACGGTGTTTTTTGCCTTTGGCTTCACATTCTCCAGCCTTATTACACAAACAAGTTTTATGTGTAGTGACACCCTGTTTATTCTTTTGTGAGCCTTTCCTAGTCACAAACCCACATTCTTTTGCATATGCTTCATAAAAGGCAATACAGAGTTCAAGTGTATCAAAGACCATACCAATAACAGGCTTGAGATGGGTAGGAAAACCAAAAATCCGATTCATGTTGCTTGAACCGGACGCCTCCTCCTTCTCCTCCTCCTCCTCCTCTGCATCCTCTATTACCTCTGCCTCCTCTATTACTTATGCCTCGTCTACTACGTTATCTGCAAATGTGATGAAATTAAAGTAGAGTTAGGATTTAGATTTACTGGATAACTCAAGTATACAACAGCACGGTTATATAGAAAGATTCGATCATTCAAAGACAAACAGTTCAACGAAATTATACCTTGTACGATTTCAGGAACATCAATGTTAAGGGCAGATATTTCTGATATGGATTGAGATGCAATAACTTCAACCATCTGTCCTTCATTTGTAATGTCATTTGTAATGACATTAGAAGAACTACGCGACCCCATTGAACTAAGAATGTCATTGCTGCAATAACGACGACTTAAAATTAAGTTACTGACAATAAAATCATATCAGAGAATTATTACTAAAACTAAATTTAGAATTTTTGATGCACATATCAATAATTTGATGCACGTAGCTAATAGTTTGACGATTGCAAAACCTGTCTAATTCATAAAACTGAGCCAACAATATCTCGATTTCAACCAATTTACCCAATTTCTAATTTTAAAGAACCCTAATTTCTCAAATTACGAAACCCTAATTGCTCAAATTCAACAACTTTAATCGATTAAGTGAAAAATTACAAACAGATCAAACTGTAAACCGTAATTTTAATCGATTAATTGAAAAATTAGAAACAGATCAAACTATAAACCCTAATTTTAATCGATTAATTGAAAAATTACAAACAGAACAAACTATAAACCCTAATTTGACGCACATAGCAACAATTTGATACACGTAGCTAATAATTTGACGATTGTAAAACCTGTTTAATTCATAAAACTGAGCCAACAATATAACGATTTCAACCAATTTAAACAATTTCTCAAATTACCGAACCCTAATTTTCAAATTCAACAATTTAATCAGCAATTTCGAAATATTACCTTGAATTAAAAGGTTCCATTCATGAAGGACGCGTCGAATAGGCAGATCGTTGAAGAGATTGATGGATCAGTAGTTGAGGATCAATGGTGTTGTGAAGATGGTGATACTCGAGGAGAGACAAAGAATGATGAGAGGGAAACGAAAATAGGAAAATGACAGAGTTTAGAATGTTTAGGGGCAGGTGGTTGATTTGCGCGCGCGTTAGTATTGTATTAGATTAGATTAAGGTGGTTCTCATGGTTCTCATTATATGGGTGGTTCTCACTGGATCCCGACCCTATATATATATATATATATATATATATATATATATATATATATATATATATATATATATATATATATATATATATAAATTAAAAGTAATTCCTCCATGTAACATCATGACAAAATGATTACCAAACATAACTGTCCCAAAAATGATTATCAAACGATTATATAAACTTAACAACCGCATAGAACGATAATTAAAGAAGATTAGTAACCACATAGAATTATAATTACTTCATACCGTCGTGATACCACTCATACTTGTTTTTTCAGTGTGCATTCAGTAAGAGGTGCTTGGTTTTGGTATCTGATTGGCTGCAGATGCCAATCCCTGAGCAGCAGATTATTAATTGGTGGATCAAGTATAGGCATAGATCTTTGCTGGTGAAGAAAGTTATGGCTGTTGTTGTGACAGCTCTGATTTATAGCATTTGGAATTGCCGGAACATAAGCAGGTTAGAGGGATTTGTTCCTGTCCCTGTTGTCGTTGTTAAACGTTGTAAAGAAGAGATTAAAATGAGATTAAGATGTAATAGTGTATGCTCAAATGTTAGGGGCGTACAAGTATGGTGGAATCATATTTGTACAAACTGATACTTGTACTCTTAGGTGTCAAAACCTTAGGAAATTTGTAAGGGTTGGTTTATAATTTTAATGAAAGCTTACATTTTCCCAAAAAAAAAAAAAAAAAAAAAACATGTAGTCGATTATCCAAGTCTATTACGAGAAAATATGGTTAATAATAAAGTTTATTTTGAAATTAAATGAAGGCCATGATGGATAAACGCCATATTAGGCAAATTTAATAGATTCCGGCCTTAATAGAAGATTGACCAATCAATCTACCAATTTCATGTGTTCAGTAAATGACGTATTGTATTAGTATATATTGGTCGGAATTTACTATTTTTGAATATGCTGCTACGGAGCATATTGTGACAGCATATTTAATTTATATATGAAAGTAATCTAATTCTCATATAACCTGCTAATTACCAAACACTTTTTTTTTAAAATTCTACTAATCAATTAATAGTCAAACTAGTTTAGACCTCATGCATTATATGCACGGTACTTAATGTTTAATATTTTTTTAACTTATTTAATATTGGTACCTTATAGTTGTTTACATTTCTCATCATTGTATTTTGCTTTGATAAATAAAAGCTATAACTGAAATTTAGTTAAGAGAATTGGGTAATGAGTTAAAATGTATTTTAATGAAAATAATTTTATAGCATAAAGCTAATGAGTCTCTTTTTTTTTTTCAATTTTTTTGTCACGAAAGTAATAACAACGATTTCTAAGTATGGTTTTATACGAAATATAGGTTAACTCATCATCTAATAATAGCATCAGTAAAAGATTTAGCAATTTATAGTTTTATATCAATTTTATTTTATTTTAATTAAAATATTATAGCTTAGAGTTTAGTGAAAATAATATAATTTGATGAAATGATTATTTTTAATGAAAATATAATAAATGAATTAAATTGTACTTCCTCCATTCTCATATGATGTACCCATTTTATTAAAATACTCCACTCATATATTCAACAAATGGGTACATCATATAAAAACGGAGGAAGTAATTGTTAGTTTCTTATTTAGTAAATGAACATAATTATCATTAGTTTCCTTTTTTGAGAATATACATTTTGGCGGGAAAATGTTAGAGATCACCTGTTCATTTAGTAAATAGGGGATTTGCTACTAAAATCTGCTGACCATACTCTTTTAACATTATCCGCTATTATAAATCTACTTATGGCGTTTGCCAAATCACCGAAGTTGGGAGTATTTTAAGAAACCACGTATAGTTTTAATTATTCCTATTAATCCTAAAATTTATCATTTTATCTGTTTCATTAAGTTGTTTACATTTGTTTTTTGCACTAATTTTTGGGAAGGAAAGCTTTAGGTGGGGTATGTTGTAAGAGTTAAGGGGGTATTTGGTTCAAACACAAAAGATATAAGGTATGAGTTTGGAATGAGTTAAACTCATACTAAGTGTTTGTTTGTCAAACATAAGGTTTCATACCCATACCTCAAACCCATGAGGTATGAGTTCTCATACCCAAGAAGGGGGTGGGTATGATATTGATACCTATGGGTATCAAATTAAAACAAACAAAAATGTGAAAATAAAAATTATGGCAATATTATAAATGAAATTTTATATAAATGATTGATAAATCTTTATTTTCGTAATTTTATAACATTAAAAAATATTACTTAAAATATTACTCCCTCATAGTCTGATTGTTGGTTCCCTTTCTTTTGGGCACCAAAATTAAGGAAATGAATTTGGACCACACAAAACACCCTACCCCACATGGAATTGGATTTGGAGCACACAAAACTTACCATTATAGGAAAGAGGAACCAACACTTGACTAGCATGAAAATGGAAAGGGGAACCAACAATCAGACTATGAGGGAGTATATTTTACATATTTTATCTTTAATTGAGTTTCAAACTCATACCATACCATTCGGAATTGAAACAAATACATGGAATGAGGAATGGAGTTTCAACCCCACTAGTTGTAAACCCGTGCATAAAAAATGCACGAATCGTGTTACCGCAGTAAGAGCCGTTATTATCAGATACAGAAGTTAAATTATTTAGAATTTAAAACGGGTACTCACTATGCAAAGGAAAATTTATGGTACATGACTTTTTATGAGCATGTGGTGGTGGAAGTAATTGACGTGGACTAACATATTGAAAACAAATACCCATTTATCAAGATTACACATAGGGGTGACCATTTAAATTTAAATTCCATTATAATATGAATTGCACTGGACTGAAAATTAAACAATTTCGTTAAATGCATCTAAACTAAAAATAAAATGTCAAAAAATTATAATAAAATACAGAGTAATAATATATTGCAATTTAGTAACTATCATTCCAAAAGGCACATGTCTATTCATAAATTACGACTAATTTGAACAAAATTTTTAATATTTGAAAACATGTCGGATCTTATTCCTACCGTTTAAAAAACATGGACAACGTAAAGTTACGAAAAAGGTCATTACTAACTTCTATAATTAGAGCTTATACAGTAAAAATAAAATGTTATATAAAGTTTTTGACGTATCAAGTGAAGCACAAATAAGATCTTTTCGTATTATAAATTGACCGACAAAAGAAGAATAATATGTTTTTCTGAAGACAAATGTATCCGTCTTAAGAAGATCATCCGTGTTAAGAATATAACGGGTAAAATAACACCCCACTTGCATACGTGAGACAAATTTTTTGACAATCTCAATGTATTTTGTTTTTTTCTTATGTGTGATACACTTGTACTTGCCCCGTCTAAGGTTCAGACAGATATATCCGTCTTAAATAAAAATTTGTGAAAGAAAAAATAAACAATATAACCATGTACATTTAGCATAGACGAAAATACAAATAACCCAATATATCATCCGTCTGATTTCGACTACGAAACCCGTTTAACTAACACAGCCCAAAATTATGTCGCCTTAAAAAAAACACTACTGTAAAAAAGACGGGCCAGGATATTAAAATAAATGAATAAGCCTAATAATATTCATTTTACCCATAAATCTAAATTATATATACTCAGAAATTGCATAGCCCTACCTTCCCTGCCAAACCATATGATATACTCCTATTTGCACAATTACACCACCTCGTTACTCTCTTACTCTCATCTAATTTCTATCGAAACATCCTCATAATTAATTAATTAGTCTAATAAACATTTACTCTATATGAAGTACTATTGTTTTTCGGTAAAAAAAAAATCCCTTCAATGCTTGTTGCTTTTAAACTTTGCATTTTTTTATATTCTACAATTATCAAAATATACAATTTTTGGTAAAAAAAATGATCGCTTTATTTGGGCTTGAATGTAAGAAAATATTTTATTTCATAAATTAAGGATTTTTTCTTTGAATTTTATTCTTTTTTTTTTTATCTTTACGGAGTATTTTCTATCATATACTTTTTTTAAAGGTATATTTTTTTTTCTTAATATTTCATAAATGATCGATTTATGTAGTTCTCGAAGCAATTTTCATCTTAGGTCATTCGGAAATAGCATCTTTGTGTTGCTAACACAAGGATAATGCTGCGTACACCCGACCCCCCTTACCCCACAATTTGCGGGAGCTATTGAGGCACTGGGTAATTGTTGTTATTATTTTATTTAAGAATTTAAGATTATATTACCTTTACATGTTATTTAAACTTGATTTATTTCTTTGTTTTTAAACTATTGAGAATAGACTATTTTTGTGCCAAAAAATCCGGTCTAATTTATTGGTAATGTAGTAGAGATGTTTTTTTAAAACATTAGATTATTTTTGCATTAAATTACATATTTAAATTAACTTTTTTAATTAAATGATACTTCGGTTTTTTGCATAATATTTGTACTCTCATCAAATTGATTCACAAATCACAATAAGGTTTCTTTTATAATTTACATGTAATTTACTTTATAATAATTTTACTGGTTTTATTTTTTAATTGATTATTTGGTCGTTCTTTTTTCAGGCACAAATGTGTTGTTTTTGTAATTTTTTCTATTGCATTATAATTATAATATAATGTGTAATGAATGGTTTTTAATAATAATAATTGGTTTTATTATGCTCAAACTTAATGCACAATGCAAAATCAAAGAGAACCAAAGAGAATAAAAAAAAAATCCCCAAGAGAACGTGGGTTACCAAAGAAAAAAATGCTCCTAAAAAGTAGGGATCAATGAGAGTCCTCTAAAAGACTTAACTTTTATAATATGAAGATACCACTCAAGGTATGATTCCTGATTCCAAACTCATACTCATGCGCGAAACAAACGGCCCCTTAAATTGTCTAAAAGGTGAAAATGGTGAGCTTGGATTAGATAAAAGTAATACACTCTGATCATTTACACGCTCATGACTTGTCCAAAAAAAAACGTAAATAATCAAATAAAACAGACCTGAACGAAATATGTAAACAACTAAATGGAACGGAGGAAGTACTATATAAGCGCACAAATATCATCTCATACTAGGTTCCATTTTATTAGGCTGACCTTTACCGTAACCTAGGTAGCACCGACATGGACACGGACACGGACACTGACACTGACACGACACGGACACGCGATACGACATCTCATGAAATTTAGGACACGGGACACGTCATTTAAATTTAATAAAATATATATTTTATATTTATTTATGTGCGATTTTATTTTTGAAAAAGTATTTGAATATTAATTTTAAGGGTTTTTCTCATCTGTACCCTTGTATTTTTACGTTTTCTCACTTGTACCCCTGCCTTCTTTCTATTCTCACCTATGCCCTTAAACTTTCCCACTTATCCTCTACATGACCTTACTACTTTACTCCGTCACTTTGATTCCGTTAACCGCCTCCCTCAACTTCTGCTTCAGTTAGTCTTCTTCTTTTACTCTTCATTCTCCGACGAGCTCCCATTCGCTCCATCGGGTTTCACCGCCATGGCTCGTGTGCTTCAACTCGCCCCACCAAGTCACCAGCAGCTCGCAGCAACAAATCCTCGAGGCCGAAACCCGACAGTGGAGCATCGGTTTTGGCACCGGATTCAATTTCAGAACTGCAAACTCAAGTTCACCACCTCAAATCAATGGAAATACCACGCTCCATTCCACTAGTCTACTACCAAGTTCGACATTCCTGCACCTACGACACCTAAACCCGAGTCTGAATCAAGCATAATTCGGGTCATCATGGCTCAAGCTTTTTGAGTTTATCTAATTATTGCTTGAGCGGGTCTGCTTCAACCCCACCTCTCTTCTTCTACATTTGATTAATTGGAGTTTGAATTGACCCACACTTGAGCTCTGTTTCGGCATCGGAAGTGAAGAGCTGATTAATTGGAGTTTGAATTGACCCACACTTGAGCTCTGTTTCGGCATCGGAAGTGAAGAGCTGGTGGTGGTGGAATGGTTGAGTTTGCGGCTGTGAAGGTGAACGAACGAGATTGCTCCTGGCGTGGTATCGCGTTGGAATTCACACCGCTATTGCTTCTCCTATTAGCTCGAGGTGCAGGGGTGTAATAGCAGAAACTCGGCGCCAATTCTGGACTTGTGGTGGACTGCTGCGGTGGTCTTAGAGAGGACTGGTGAATGAAGGACGAGGATAGTGGGGTTGCGGAATTAAATGAGGTGTTTCGTGTTGGTGTTGGTGTCGATGTAAGTTGATTGATGGTGAAGGAGTCATATTTCGGTGCCGCTGTTGGTTGTCATACAAGCTATAGGAGATCGCAGAAGCTATGGGAGTTGAAGATAGAGACTGAAGAGTAATATTTAACAGATTAATGACGGAAATAAACAGTAGGGTTATGTTAGAGAGTAGTTAGAAAGTAGAAGGGTATAGGTGGGAATAAGAAAAACGTAAGGGTACAAGTGAGAAAACGTATAAACACAGGGGTACAGATGAGAAAAACCCTAAATTTAAATAAGTGAAGGTAAAACTTGACGTTAATTATAACTCATTCTCATTTCCAAAATCAAAAACTAACTTATAATCAACTATTTCGACATCTCATTACTAGTCTAAAGAACATCATTTACCGCTAATTCAACTTATTTTCCCACCAAATGCAACCATATAACAATTCACGTCATTTACCTTAAATTCAGGTTGATTTCGTTTGAAGGTGTGTCCAAATACCATGGACACGGCTCAAAATACCATGGACACGTGCCCAAATAAAAGATGAAAGTT
>NC_133531.1:37026827-37190327 GCF_048544455.1 Silene latifolia
GTTTACCGACAGACAATCGTCCCTCTCAAGACATGGAGATCAACATCGACCCCAAGCTCTTCCGAAGTTTGTTTGAAGCCGACCCAATCAGATTTCTCCAGCAGTTCCTGACTACGTCCTGCTGCCTTCTCCCAATATCGAGTTTTGTTTCCCCTGGAGTTTCGAAGAATTTCAGGTATGGTCTCTTCTTATGGCTGGCGAGCCTCCTTACGTAGTCTAATGGACTTTAAACGACCCTCCACGATATTCGACAGACTCTAAAATGTTCCCGAAGACAGGTCCTTGGTTCAGACCCCTTGAACCGCCTCGCGTTGCCATAGTCGTCAGGTTGTAATCTTCAAATAACCTGATGGCTATACTTTGACTTTCGCCTTGTCCAACCCTTAGTCAAAGTGGGGGCTCTGTAGATACCTCATTTCTGCACCTCCCGTAAACCACCCGGTGATAATTGGGCCGCATGTTTGGTATACGGAATGATTTGTGACAGTTCGTAGGTTTATCGTCAAGTGATCGCTCAAACACTTGTGTCTACCTCTTAATTGTCATCTACACGCCGATACGGTCGTTTTGGCAGTAATTAGAGTACATTTGGAGTTCGTGTCAAAAACCGTCTTCATTTTCTGATAACCGTTAAAATGCCGAGTCAGAATATTCTGGAATGTTCCGGATATTTCTATTCCATATTTTGCAATCTTTTAATCTTTGGAAAAGTATTTCCCGTAATATTCACACAAAATATTAAGGAAAACAAGATTAATCCGTTATTCCATAAACAAAACACGGAAATCTTTCTTCCGCAGGAGGAAACCACTTGGGAAAGGACGTAGCAAGTGTTGCGCCTCTTCCAAGAGACGCAGTGCCTGGTGCGCCTCTTCCCAAGTCCTTTTCTGCGTATTTTTCGTATCTTTTCATATCTTTTCGAGATGCACTTCCAAAGTTTCTCCGAAAACCCTAATTCCGTCGTGTGATTAGTATAAATAGAGACCTTCGGTCTCAAATATTTCTCACGCGAGTGTCCGCCCTTCTCTTCTCCCTTTCCATTCTAGACCACGTTCTTACTTTTTGGCGTCTACGTGCTTGAACATTCGACCACGTAAGCTTGGATCTTTCTGCGTACCAGCCTCGTTTTGCATGACCGACCAATTTGACCAACTCCACATTAATCAACTTTATTCATTTTCCTCCTGGAGGGCACTTTCGTCGTACATTCGAGTCGAGCATCACTAAACGTTAACTTAGTTCATCTCGTTTCGTCAAACATGTAAGTCTGAGGGTGTAAATCCCTATTTTATTATTGTTCTTTATTATTGTAATCATTATTGTAAGATTTATGTCGAAAACACACTTAAAACCGATTTATAAAACCTTGTTTCAAACCCTTTTTACGGATTATCAGAAGACAGGCGTCGAGAAAGGACGCAGCAACTGCTGCGCCTCTTCGAAGGGACGCAGCACCTGCTGTGCCTCTTCGTAAGGCTGCCGCAGTTCCTACTTCCTTTCTTCTTCCTTCGTCTTTTGTTAATTTGTTTGTTTTTCGTTTGTTTTCATTCGTTCTTTGATTCTTTAATATAATAAGTTAAACATAGTAATTTGACATCTAAATCATTAATCATTATTAGTATTTAATTCTCTATTAATATCTCGACTTAAATCCCAAATAATTAATATTTGCGGGTTTTTGTCATTAAAATCAAATTCGGATCTTAGAGGTTCGATTCATTCATATTGAGTCTCTGGAATTCGTCGTTGATATATTCTCATTTGTTTATTATCGTCACCATTATTTGTAATTTGTTTAACCTAATTAATTTTGTTTAGTTTGTTTTATATTCATTAATTAACCTTTCTAATCATGTAAATAATTAGTTCTAAATAGTTTTGTTCATGTTTTATCACCTTAATCATAAGTAAATAATCTGTTAATCACTTCCATCCGAGTCAAATTCATAATCAAGCATTAAAATCACCAAAGAACAATAACGATTTGCAATTCCGCTTCACAAATTTAATCGAGCTAAGGAATGACGCAAAGAATGTTGCGCCCCTTCCAAGGGACGCAGCTCCGTTGCGCCTGTTTCTGGTTGAGTTATGTCTCTGAACTCCCGTTTTGTCTTGACTTAGTTTATTAACCACGTATTAATTAACTATTATTCGTATTATCGCCCCAATTTTTGTTCGTTAATTTCTTTATTCTTTCTTTTATAAAATTATCCGTTTTAAAAGTATTTTCGACATAAATCATTAAATCCGATGTAATTATTATAATTTTCATTATTGTATTTATTATTGTATTTCTTCTATCGTTTTCTTGTATACCTTCACATGTAATTGAACCTAAATCTCTACCTTGACATTAATTGTATGTTAATTATGTGATAACCGACTTAGTATTAATTTTCATATGTTAGGATTAAAACGTTGATGTTGCATTGCATGCATATAATCGACAATATATCGAGTATAGACAATTTCCCTAATCATTAGTAGAGGCCGCTATCGAGGCGGGCGGGATTAGGTGTTCGATCAAAAGAGCTTCCTAATACGTACCCTCACCCCTTACTCCGGATCTCTGTGAACATCCGTATTCATTGGCATCCACGAGAGTCATTCTAGACATAGAATGCTAAGGATAACGAGTTATTGGTGTTCATGTCACTACTTTGTGTCTTGACATGACACGAGGTATTCGAATGGTTTCCAATTTTCCACAATAAATTGGTGGCGACTCCACAAATACAAACAAACACAAAGAAAAGCTTGCTTCGCTTTTCGCCCCCGTGGGCCCGCGTCCACAGATATACATCTAATATGAAAATGACTAACTCTTTTGATGTACCGTCTCCATTAACATTATTGTGAGACTAGAAAACAATTTTAGTCTATAAACACGATACTTAACATGAGTATAATTTATAAACATGATATTTGATAAGAGTAATAATCATGCGTTCATGATTAAGCATTCGGTAGCATTCAATGTTATAGTTATAAATTTCAAGACTTATTTATATAAATTTTCTATATATGCCCGTGCAATTTTGCACGGGTCCTAAACTAGTTAGGTCATATTTCACAGTGATCGATCGACTTATGATACTTCTTCACGATTTAATAATCAGTTTTTGTTTTCTGAAAATCCCCACTTTGATACCACTTCAACTTTGTATCAACAAAATAATCTTCTGGTGTGATTATTTTACTATGCCTTACATATTCTCTTTTTTTATTAAATATAATTGTTATCGAAATTTGAAAAATTGGATAAATAATATGGAGTATTCAATTTGACGAAATGGATAAATATCTAATTTAATTACACCAAAACGATTGACTCACCTCGGTAAAGAACAACAAAGATACAGGAAGAGACAAGAACAATCAGTAAGAATAATCCAAGTGAAAAATTTTATAAAGAAAAAGCGCTCTCTCTCAAATTTGGGGAGAGAAAAAGTCCTCAAGTCTTAGAAAACCTAGAAATTACGTTCAGTATGATTTCTTTAACTTTTTTTCTTCCCTGACTATTTCGTCCTCCTTTCTCTTGAAAGTGTTTTTTAGTCTATTTTCTTGTTTCCTTTTCTACCTTCTTTAAGATTTTACTGTTTCTATTCTCCATTTTAACACCGGGAGTTACTTTCAGTCATACATCTTTAGATTGAAGGTTTAAAAGAAACGGAAATTTAAACCCACAAAAAAAGTTATGAGATTTAATCTCATATTTGATTTTAGCAAAAAACAATTAGCAACTGTGATTGGAGTATTTGAATTTTTGGGTTGTTCCTCAATCCTTTTTATGTGTTGTTTGGAATGGAGATTTGAATCCTTTCTCCTATTTTCTTATGATAATTTGAAAGGTGATTTCTTTTTTAGTTGCATTTGAATGGAGATCTGAGTTACTTTGGTCTTCTCGTTCCTTACATACTCTCAGCTTTTTTTCTTTCCTTCTTTGTGACTTGAGTTTTTCTTTTTCTTTTTTTTTTTGGATCTCAGAGTTGTGCACTACTCTCTTGAGAGTTTTTGTACCTTTGTTTTCCCTTGGTTCTTGTGTTGCTTTGGGTAATTTGAAAGTTTTAGATTTTCGATTAACGCTTTCATCCACGAGGATGTTATAGATCAAGTTCAATTGACCTAGTTTCTTTTCCTTATCAAAAAAAAAAAGACAACCAGTAAATTCTTTTAACTTTTTTTTTGAATTGTGGTTAAATGTGATGTTGTCTAAGATGTAAGTTATTTATGCGATAACAATCGATCGTAACAAAATGCATAAAACACTTGGGATAGTCTTTAAGTAAGTTATAATATTAATTTGTATTTTCTATATATATATATATATATATATATATATATATATATATATATATATATATATAGGGGCGGGTTCAGGTACGAACTACCTTAACGTACGAACCGTACGAACTAGCTTAGAACCAGTTTTTTTTTTTTTTTTTTCTCTTTTTCGGATACACTTTATATCCCTGCCAGATACACCTCTTATTCAGATACATTTTATAATACAAGTAGATACACTTTTTTTTCACACTAAATTATAAATGCACTTTCACACTTTTTTAACACTAATTTTTACGGGTACACATGTCATTAAAGTCAGATACACATTTTATCAAACCTAGATACATATGGTTCAGATACATAAGTTCATACTTTCAGATACACATGTTAGTACTTCCGGATACACAAAATCCATTTGTGTATCTAGGGCCATACTACTAGATACACATGGTATTAATACGGGATATATATGTATCCCGTAGTACCATGTGTATCTATGGTTGTATTTTGTGTATCCACTGCCCCAAACACTACTTCCACCACCACGCACCACCACCACCGCCGCCATCACTACCGCCGCCGCCGCCACCACCCCTTAGATACACATGTACCGAGAGCACTTATAAGTGTATCTAGTCTCATATTAGATGTATCCACCAACCTCACCGCCCACCATCGTCACCACTGCCCCCACCACCGCACCCCACCGCCACTGCCACCACCACCGCCGCCACCACTGCCGCCACACCCACAACTCAACTCATGATCCACCTATACGGCATCAAAGCGCCACTTTCATTCGTTCAGATGGTGCATTTCTTCGATGTCGCACCTACCACTACACCTACACTCATACGACAAACACTATTAACCCAACCTCCATTATCACCACTGTCAAGCACCGACGTCGCGTTCCCAATCATAGTTTTTCAAATTTCAGATCTAAAAATGCCAGATCCGAACACACTTAACGACGCCCGGTGAGAGCCTGGTCCGTCATCGCCGCCTATATCGCATGCCAAGACCTCACTCACGGCATCAGTAACCACCCCCTATAACTACTCCACCCAGATCTGCAACACCACGATTCAACCCACCAAAAGCCAACCCGCAACCTAATCTCCTTTCCCGCACTTCCGACTGTTGCTGACCACCAACAACTAACATCACCACCGTCACTCATACGACAAACACTATCGCCCTTCGACAACTCCTCGAAAGGGACTATACCTCTCTCTTCCTCCTCAATGATGTATACTCTAAACCCCTTCAAATACTTAGGATACTTCAGGTTGTCCAGCATCTCCAACCCGACCGGCATCTCACCCTGACCCACCTCCACAAACCTGTCAAGCAAGAGCCCGTGATGTACCACTCGTAAACAAACAAATTGAACCCGCTTTCCACTTAGGGCAAAGAATCCCGGTGTTGAAAACGCGACATCCATGCCAATGAAGAAGATTTGTTGCCCAATACTCTCCACCTTGTTCCACTCCCACTCATCCTCATCCAATTCATAAACAATTAACTTCTCTTTTATCCCTTCATCAAATCCACTCATCTCAAAAACAAGATACAACCCATCTTTCGAAGGTACGAAATACACCCCCTTCATCGCGTACAATATTCCATCAACCTTCGCAAACTGAACCCCCTGAATAACAACTGGACCACCATCCTCCGGCTGGGTTTTTTTCGTTTTAAAATTCGATGTAAATGTTAGATCTACCAAAAAGGAAGTAAAATTTCAAAAATCTGAAGGAGCCATCAACGTCATCGAAAAATTTGGAGCCGGAAAATGGATTTTTTCTTTGTTTTTGTCGCCGGAGAAGGCAGAGTTGGCGGTCGATGTTTATGTCGCCATTGATGTTGGGGGGGCAGTGGGGTTTTATGATTAATGACTGGAAAGGATGTGGAGAGAGAATAGTAAAGGAGTGTGGAATGGGTGATAACGTGTTGTGGGCCTTTACAGTGATGTTGTGTCCTTGTTTTATTAAGTTCGTACGGTTCGCACCGTAATTTAGTTAAACGGGATCCTCGATTCTATATATATATATATATATATATATATATATATATATATATATATATATATATATATATATATATATATATATATATATATTGAGAATTTTGTAGCTTATAATATTGTATTTTTTGTATATATTGTGAATATATGTGTGCAGTATACTTCCTCCATTGCAATCAAATATATACATTTGATAAAAATATAACTGACATTTATTTAAAAAATATATAGAACACTAAAACTTTGAAGAGATATGACAGACCACTTTATGGTACCCTTTGTGTATATATATATAGTGTAAAGTTCAAATGAGTTCCTTCATATACTTTGAGTGCATAAGTCCTTTCCACAACCCTTGGATCATGCATGGTGGAAGGTTGAGATTGAAAGCAAGAAACACACTTAACACTAATTAATTTACTTTTCTCTCTAGTTTTAGTAATACATTCACTAATTCATTATCATACACAATTAACACCACCTTTTGTCTTATACTTCAAAGTTTGTGAAAATTTTGTTAAAATTTTTCCTGGTTCGGTTTTTTTCATTTTTTTTTTCGAGACAAGTTTTCGACATTTTAGGATTTTACGAGTGTAATTCTAACAGGAAAAAGTGTAATTTTAAGGAATATTTACGAGAATTTTGCGTTTTACAAGTTTAACTTCAATCTTTTTCGAGTGATTTTGACGAATAATATTTTGAATTTTTGTAATTTTATCACAAGTTATTGTAATTTTAGCATTTTACGAGTGTTTTTTTAACGACAAAAAGTGTTATTTTAGTCCATCTAAGTGTAATTTCAGTCCAATGAAATTGTTATTTTAGTCCAGGAGAATGTAATTTTAGTCCAGAAAAGTGTAATTTTAGTCCAGAAAAGTATAATTTCAATCCACTGAGAATGTAATTTTAGTCCATTGAGAGTGTAACATTAGTCCAATGAGAATATGACCAAGTCCATTGAGAGTGTAACATTAGTCCAATAGAAGTAAGTGTAATTCTAGCAGAAAAAGTGTAATTTTAGCAGAAAAAAGAGTTATTCTAGCAGAAAAAAGTATAATTTTAACAGAAAAAAGTGTAATTTTAATAGAAAAAAGTGTAATTTTAATAGAAAAAAGTGTATCTTTAACAGAAAAAGTGTAACTTTAATAGAAAAAAGTGTAATTTTAATAGAAAAAAGTGTAATTTTAACGGAGAAAAGTGTAATTTTAACTGAAAAAAAGTTTAATTTTAACAGAAAAAAGTGTAGTTTTAACAGAAAAAAGTATAATTTTAATGGAGAAAAGTGTAATTTTAACTGAAAAAAAGTGTAATTTTAATGGAGAAAAGTGTAATTTTAACTGAAAAAAAGTATAATTTTAACAGAAAAAAGTGTAATTTTAATGGAGAAAAGTGCAATTTTAACTGAAAAAA
The DNA here is from genome assembly GCF_048544455.1 of Silene latifolia. NCBI lineage: Eukaryota > Viridiplantae > Streptophyta > Magnoliopsida > Caryophyllales > Caryophyllaceae > Silene > Silene latifolia. The sequence goes on from NC_133531.1 coordinate 37,034,554, forward strand.
AGTGTAATTTTAACGGAAAAAAAGTGTAATTTTAACAGAAAAAAGTGTAATTTTAACGGAGAAAAGTGTAATTTTAACTGAAAAAAAGTGTAATTTTAACAACCATCACAACAACACCAACACAACTTCTTTTGAAAAACTTACATCTAAAATTTAAAAAATATACCTAATGACATACTAACACCCGGAAATAAAAAAATGCATGTAACAAGACAAAAAAACATAAACAAAATCTAAAAAAAAAACATTTATTACCGGAAAAGATGTACATAATATAAATATAACAAACGAAATAAACTAAAAAAAAAAAAAAACTAAACTAAACGTGACATGAAGAATAGGAAGGAGAAAAACAAAACAAAAAAACCAAAACCATAACAATACATCCCCATTCCCCACCCCAGCCCAATAATTTTTTAAAAAAAAAACGAAAAAAAAAAATTGGACAGATCTGAAAATTCGAAAAAGGAGGAGAAGAAAGGGGAGAGCAAAGGCAATGGTTGGGGTAGCGGTGGTTTAAAAAAAAAAATTGGACAGATCTAAAAATTCGAAAAAGGGGGAGAAGAAAGAGGAGAGCAAAGGCAATGGTTGGGGTAGTGGTGGTGTGTCGGTGACGGCAGGGCGATGAGGTGGTGGTGTAGCGTCAGGGAGATGGGGTGATGGTGGTGTGTCGGTGGCGGCAGGAGGAATTAGTGGTGGCGTGGAGGCTGTCGTGGGGTGGCGGTAGGCAGGGAGGAAGGGAGGCGGAAGCAAGGGTGGTCGAGTTGGGTGAGATTTTCATAGATCTAGAGTTGGTGGTGCGTCGGAAGGTGGTGGCCAGTGATGGGTAGGTCGGTGGTGGTGGGTGGTGAATTAATTTTTTTTTTTTGATAGGGTGAGAGTATTATTTAGGTTTTGAATTAATTTGGGTTTTAGAGAGGGAGTAGAGAAATGAATTGTGTGAATGAGAGAGAAGTTGGTGGAAAAATAAATGTTATATAGTGTATTAATAATTGATTAGTGTAGATTAGTAAAGTAGAGAGGGAGAGTGTTTAATTAGGCATTAATCCTCCTTTTTTTTGTTTCAATCACAGCCCTCCATCTCCCTCATCCAATGGCTCTAAGGAGAACTTATGGACTCACATTAAGTCCTTGTTTATAAGTTGAGTCTTTGAGTCCTAATATAAACCATTGGATCTAAGATAATGGATGGTTAAGATATAATAAAAAAAACACATTCTCCCACTTAACTTTTCTAACCAACTGCCTCATCATTGCAAATTTTGAGTCCCTATGTACGTTTCCCTCCCGCTCTCTTTCACAACTTCCAATTCACAACTCCCAATTCATTCATTCAAAAAAAAAATTTGCAGGTGCTTCGTCTTCTACTCAACCGTCTGCTCCTTCATACCTCAACCTTCTGCACCGTCTGGTCCTTCATCTTCTTCATTTATCTGATCAAGTAATCTTCATCTCCTTCATTTCGTCCATCTTCTTCATCGCTTGCATACCAGTATCAACTATTACTTCGATTTTGAGGTATTTTTTTTTTGTTTACTTTTGTTATTTTACTTTTACCCATTCTTGTTTCAATTACCATTTCAATTATCATTGTCTATGTTAACCATTATTTTTGTCGATTTTGTTCATCTTGCGTTTTTGTTTACCATTTTTCTCATTTTTTGTTCCAATTACCCATTTTTGTTTATATTTTTTTACATTTTGTTTATACTGTTCATCTTCCTCGCCGTTTTACATATTGTGTTTATGTTGTAGATCACTTTGTTGATTGATTTTTAGTTTTTGATTTAGTTAATGTTTGTATTCCTCGGTATATTAATTGATTTAGTCTTATTGATTTTATAAATGTTTCTCATTTATCCAGTTTATTGTAACCGTCTCATTTCAAGTCGTTTCTTAAAATTTCATTTATGCAAACTGTTTCGTTTACATTTATTTTTTTAGTGCGTTTATTGTGTAACTTTTTCCTTTTCAATGTGTAACTCTATCTCATTCATTGAGTTTGTAACTTCTAGTCATTTATAAGTTGCATGTGTAGTCATTTAAAAATTGTTCAATTCTTTTATTTAGATGTGTGATCAAGAAGCTGAAGAAATTGAAGAGGGGGTTGCTCCTACACCTCAAATCAGTGTCAAATGTCGTGGAAAGAGGTTATTTGAAATTATATCTAAGTTGAAAGATTGTCAGATATCGGCCGTTAGGAGAATTGGGTTTGGCGGCATGCTTGAGTTGAAGTTTAAGCATTTCCCGCTCGAACTTGTACATTTATTTTTTGACGGTTTTAATGATGGCTCATATGTGTTTAGGGCACCTAAGTCCAAACACTTCATGGTGAGCAAATACGACGTTCATGACTGTTTCCTTATACCACGTGGTCCCAATGTCATCAAACTTGTCCCTACTGGACCGGAAAAAGACTCTGACAGCCTTAAAAATGTGTCATTGAAAGAACGATGGAGGAAAAGGTTTGGTAACCCCTAATGGCTCCATTCCTATCGGAAAGCTAAAAGATGCAATTGTGGTAGACACGGAAGGAGGAGATGACTTTTGTCGATTCTTTGTCATATTTTGCATTTCTTCTTTTCTTGCCCCCACGATAAATAACGACGTTGATTTCAAGCTTTTGAGGGCCGTAGAAGATGTAAGCGCTATCCCTTATTTGGACTGGTGTTCTTATGTTTTAAAAAGCATTGTTACTGTCGGCGAAGATGTTAAAAAAAACAGTCGCACTTGCTTGGTTGTATTCCGTTTTTGATGATTACCTACTTTCAGTGGTTTGATTACCGCGATGAGATTTGCACGCATGACCTTCCACTTATCAAGCATTGGGACAAGGAGAGATTAAGGAGTAGGATATCCGGTGAGGTGGCGGACGGGGGTTTGGGTCATCAGACATGATCTTTGGTTAAGTATCCGCGTTGCATTCATGCAACCACTAACAGCCAAGCCAATGTTAGCAGCGTTCCTCCATTACTGATTTCATCTACGTCCCATTTACTTATGCCATCTACGTCAAACTCAAAGCCCGACAAGAAGTTTATTCAAATTGAACTACCTCAAGGTGTCGAGGATGACCAGGAGTTAAAAGTTAGAGCTTTGGATATATGTCCCGTTTTCCCGTTTTTTTTTATTTATTAAATTTTTGTTAGCGGTTTTATGAAAAATTTAATATTGCAGTTTTTGATACATTCTTAATACTATTTCCTCATAGCTTTTGAAATTCATTGTTGTTTTTATTAATTAATGTTTATGTGTAGCATGAGAATTTGTAACTGTCCAAGTTACTTTAAATCATATACTTAAAATCATATACAGTTACACTGCTTAAGGTACCTAAAATCATATATAGTTTTTGTAACTTAATGTCGTCATACAGTTACACTGCTTAAGGTACTTAAAATCATATACTTTGTAACTTTACTTGCTCATATGTGTAACTCCAATGGATAGTTTTTGTAACTTCAATAGAACTTTTAGAATATTTTGTAAACCAATACAAGCCAGCTATTCTGAACCTTCTATACAACAAAAGAATTGAGACCCTTTTAAATTTTTTTAGACCATTTTAAATATTTTGAACCCTGAAAATTTACACCAATAGCCCCATACAGTTACACTCCGCAAGCTACTTAATATCATATTGCAGTTTTTGATACATTCTTTATACTATCTTCTCATAGCTTTTGAAATTCATTGTTGTTTATATTAATTAATGTTTATGTATAGCATGAGAATTTGACGTGTACTTGTTTTATTCAGGATGTACATGAACTTTATTTAAAAATTTAGTGGAATGTTGTAGTGTTTAATTCATGGTATGCCGAGGCAATATCGAGGATCAAACACCTAACAACTGGCTGTATTGATGGAGTTGGCCTTGTCCCTTCACAGTCAACCCAAGATTTCTGGCAATGCGAAGAGCTTCATCGATACTGCGATGAAGTTGAATATATTGCTGAACGGATGAAACAATCCGTTGCTAAAGCACCTTCTGTTCAGGCGTTGACTGTGGATAAAAAAAATCTTGTTTGATGACGAGGATAATATTGCTAGCATGAAATTATCCGAAGTACTTTGTCAGCTTAAAAATTATGTGCTAGGGAATGATGATATGCCATCAGGGAATGATGATGTGTCATCAGTAACTAAATGTCTTGGGAATGATGATGTGCCATCAAATGATCAAGTAATTGACAGCGGGGCATTTTATAACACCGCTGAAATTAATGAAATAATGGAAAACGCGAAAGAGTTATTGCCGGTTTCGCATGTCGAGGGTTATTCATCTAAGTCAACAGAGTTAGTTGAGCATACACTTTTGGAGGAAGCAGGTTATACTTCTACTGAGATAAACGAGGCGTATAAATTTCAGCGGGATAACAGGGAAGGTGATACTGATGTAGGGTTTTTTGATATAGGTGAAGGGGAGGTCGTTGGTGCGGACGACAAGGGTAGTTTAGCACCTCCCCCTCGTTTATGTCCCTCACACTAATTTAATAAACCACTCATTCCTACTCCACTCCTCTTGTGCCTTACCATGCATGGGTGTTGTTCCTGGGAATTTAGGGCGTTCTAATCACTATGGGGCCTCTGATCCCGAGCAGATTGTCGTTTCAGATTTTTTATGCAGTAACAAGAGCCTCTTTTCCACAGTTTTCAATTGTAGGAAAGACGTAATGGACTATGTGTTCAATGAAATGGAATTCGATGACAAACTGTAAGTAACCATTTCCCAAATGTGTCGTTTTAAATTCTTTTTTTTTTTCTATGTACAACACATCATTAATGAGTGTATTTTTTTTTTTATTTTTTTTTCTTTGTAGCGAACAATTGGTTTTATACACCGACGTTTACTTCATACCTCGTGAAGACATGCTTTCGCTGCTACCTGGAAAACAGATTACGAACAATGTCATTGAGTGTTGGTGTTTGTTAAAACTTCTTGATGAATGCAAACACTACACCTATCGCAAGTAGCCGCTGTTTTTTTGGGCTTAGTCATACTGTATGTTATCATTTAAATTCCATGGTAGTCAAATTTTTTTATTTGTTTAGTGTAACTTATTCGTAACTGCAGTATTTCTGGGCCATTGTCTCTTCATATCAGCAAGTATGTAGCCCTACCTGTTTGATTGTGAAACTCTATATGGTCCTAGGTGTAACCTTTTTACAGTGTAACTGTAACACCCCCATACTCCAAGTGCCTTACCAGGACCACTCAGGTATGAAGACATTACCATCTCGGTTACCCGAGGCAATGATAATCAAATAACAATGAAGAAACAACGTTTATTATAAATACTTAGCGAAGAGTTACAATTCTCAAAACCAAACCAAAAGTACGATACATGTCCTCAAACTGACTGTTCTAACTGAAATGTAAATAACTAATAAGCTACAGCGGAAGACTCCTATCATCATGTCGTGGCCATCCCACTATCCCAAGATACTCATCTCAATACCTGCTCAATATCTGCTCACCATCCCGGAATGGATCACCGCAGGTTTACAAAACAACACCGGGTCGATTACTAATCACACAATTCAATATATACCAACGATAAGATAAATAGACAAAGCTTAATCGTCACACACACACAATCACGCCAAATCCAATCATCTCAATCACCGACGTCCCTTTGGACCGACCACGCCGATGGGGGACCGCAGCCGTACCCACCAAATCCCCGCTCCACATAGTGAGCGATAACCCTGTCCATTAATGTGCACATCCCTTCTGTGGCGGGTTCCACAGAAGGCGAAACTAGGGCGTGAAGCCACTCCCGCAAGTGACCCCACTCAGCCGAGGCCACGCCTCGTGAACCATCAACAACGATCACAACCACAATCACAATACAATTACTATATCAAACAACCAAACACAACACATCAACCAATATCCATTATGGGACTAATGCGAGTAGGAAATCCTACCGTAAGCACACAATCGACGGTCTCTCGCCTTTGAATCAAAAAGCTTCTTCTATGAACCCTCCTCCTATCATACAACACATAAAGGCTACCAAATCACATACTACACATAAAACCCCCAAATCTCTAAATTAGGGTTTAACCAAATCAAAGGAAAGACAACAAAAAGCGTACATAGATCTTACCCTCGACGCAAGGAACTCAACGGTCTAATCAACGCTAAGAACTGACCTTCCAAACTCCGGGGATTGCTAATAATGCGATTAAGAAGATGAACTTGCTTGCTTTCTCTCTTAAACAGTAATTTAGGTTTTGTAAAAGTGATTTAGAATAATGACGACAAAGCTTAAATACCTTAATCGCATAATTAACAAAACCCGAGAAAACTCCCCGTAAAACCGGCTACTCGATCGAGTACCCGAGGTACTCGATCGAGTGCCCCAGCTACTCGATCGAGTACCCAACAGGTCAGAAACTTTTCTAAAACGCAACTTACCCTTACTCGACAGAGTAAGGCCTACTCGATAGAGTACCCCAAGACTTATAAATACGGAGTATTACAGTCTTCCCTCCTTAAAAGGAACTTCGTCCCCGAAGTTCAAACCACTACTAAACAAAGGTACTCCCATAACATTCCCGACTCAACAACCACAACAAAATTCAACATAAAACATGCTACTAACCCAACTTATCCCGACAAACATACCGACACAACATATAAAAGGGGTATAAAACTCTTAAAAACTGTTCGCGATCATCTCCTACCCCCCTAAAAGAAACAAGGTTACGTCCCCGTAACCATACATACCTGATCAAAAAGGAAAGGGTAACGCTCTTTCATAGCCTCCTCTAGCTCCCATGTAGCTTCCTCGGTCTCGTGGTTAGACCAAAGGATCTTGAGCAGAACTGTCTCACCACTCCTAGTCTTTCTAACCTTTCGGTCTAGAATCTGTTTAGGCACCTCAAGATATGATAAGGACTCATTTAGCTCTAAGGTCTCGGCCTCTAACACATGTGACGGGTCACTCACATACTTCCGCAGTTGCGATACATGAAACACATTATGCACTCTGTCTAATGCGGTTTGGTAAAGCCGACGATATGCAACTTCCCCAACCCGCTCTAAGATCTCATACGGCCCTATAAACTTCCGACTTAGCTTGCCTTTCTTCCCAAATCTCATAACCCCACGCATAGGAGACACTTTCGGAAGAACCTTATCCCCAACCCGAGACTCTATATCCCGCGATGTAGATCCGCATAACTCTTTTGTCGATCCCGAGTCGCTCTCATCCGTTTCCCCGATCATCTTAACTGTTCCACCATCTCATGCACCATCTCTGGTCCTAAAACCACTGCCTCAGCACTATCGTCCCAACAGATTGGACTCCTACATCTTCTCCCATACAAAGCCTCAAACGGTGCCATACCAATACTAGTATGATAGCTGTTATTGTAAGAAAATTCTATCAAGTCCAACCTCTGCTCCCAGCTACCACCAAAATCCATCACACAAGCTCGCAACATATCCTCAAGAGTCTTGATTGTTCTCTCAGTCTGCCCGTCTGTCGCAGGATGAAATGTTGTACTCATCTTCAAAGTTGTTCCCAACGATTCCTGCAACTCCTTCCAAAACCTCGATATAAACCTCGCATCTCTGTCATACACTATGTCCTTAGGGACTCCATGTAACTTAAGCACGTTCTTTCGATAGGGCATATCCAGTTGTGCCTTAGTCCATGTATCTTTCATTGGAACAAAGTGAGCTGACTTGGTCAGTCGATCCACTATTACCCAAATCATGTTGTTACCTTGTTGACTCTTTGGCAAACCCACAATGAAATCCATGGAAATGGATTCCCACTTCCACTCAGGTACCTCTAAAGACTGAATCTTACCTTGTGGTCGTCGTTGTTCCCCTTTAACTCTCTGGCATGTCAAACAACGGGACACAAACTCAGCTGTCTCTTTCTTCATCCCAGGCCACCAAAACGTTTTCTTCAAATCCTTGTATAGCTTGTCACCACCCGGATGTACTGAGTATGGTGTACAATGCGCCTCTGTCATGATAGTCTTTTTCAACTCTTCATCATTAGGAACACACCACCTACCATCAAACCTCAAACTACCATCTGTATGAATAGAAAACCGGACACCTGTCCCTTTCTCTACTCCGACTCTCCACTCCACTATCTTAGGTTCCAACGCCGCTTACCTCGAATATCATCATAAAACTCAAGCTGTACTGTCATATCACCCATGGCATCTCCTTTCTGCATCATATGTATCCCAAAGTTCGCTACCTCATCTCTCAACCTCATCAAAGATAGAGCTGTACACAGAGAATGTACACTCTTCCTACTCAAAGCATCAGCTACAACATTGGCCTTCCCTTCATGGTAGATGATTTCCATGTCATAATCGCCAATCAGCTCCATCCACCTCCTCTGTCTCATGTTCAACTCCTTCTGAGTGAAGATGTACTTGAGACTCTTGTGATCAGAAAATACCTTAAACATTGCTCCATAAAGGTAATGTCTCCAAATCTTGAGAGCAAACACCACAGCCCCCAACTCCAGATCATAAGTAGGGTAGTTCTCCTCATAAGGCTTTAATTGCCTAGAAGCATAGGCAATCACTTTACCATTCTGCATCAACACACATCCCAACCCATTCTTCGAGGCATCTGTATAAACCTTAAAGTTCTCGGTCCCTTCAGGCAATGCTAAGACAGGAGCTGTGGTCAAACGCTCCTTTAATGTTTGGAACGCCGTCTCACAACTCTCATCCCAACGAAACCTGTTCTCTTTCCTCATCAACGCTGTCATAGGTCTAGCTATCTTGGAGAAATCCTTCACGAACCGTCTGTAGTATCCCGCTAAACCCAAGAAACTCCTAACCTCAGCAACATTCTTTGGTGCTTCCCACTTTGTCACTGCTTCTATCTTCGCCGGATCCACAGCTACCCCATCTTTAGAGATCACATGCCCCAGAAAAGCAACTTTCTCTAACCAGAACTCACACTTGGATAGCTTAGCATACAACTCATGATCCCTCAAAGTTTGCAACACGATCCTCAGATGCTCCTCATGCTCCTCCTTAGTCTTAGAGTAGACTAATATATCATCGATAAATACCACTACAAACTGGTCCAAGAACTGTCTGAAGATTCTATTCATCAAATCCATAAACACTGCCGGTGCATTAGACAACCCAAACAGCATCACCACATACTCATAATGACCATACCTTGACGTGAAAGCCTTCTTTGGTATGTCCACCTCTCTAATCTTCACCTGATGGTACCCCGACCTCAAATCGATCTTAGAAAAGACTGATGCGCCACTCAACTGATCATACAGGTCATCTATCCTTGGCAAAGGATACTTGTTCTTCACGGTCACTCGGTTCAGCTCTCTGTAGTCTATGCACAACCTCAAACTCCCATCTTTCTTCTTTACAAAAAGAATTGGTGCTCCCCACGGCGATACACTAGGTCTAATGTATCCCTTCTCTATCAGATCATCCAACTGCTTTCTAAGCTCCTCCATCTCCTTAGGACCCATGCGGTACGGTGCCTTAGAAATTGGCCCCGTCCCTGGTTTCAACTCTACTGTGAAATCTATCTCTCTTCCCGGCGGCAACCCCGGAATCTCCTCTGGAAAAACATCGGTAAACTCTCCCACTACTGGTATCTCATCCACTGCCGGACTCTCTATCCGGTCATCTCTCACATGGCACAAGATCAAAGGGCATCCCTTCCTTAGATAAGACTTCAAGGTAACAGCTGCAATCAACTTAACTTTGGGTTTGACTAGAAACCCACGATAAGACACACTAACGCCCTTAGGACCTCTTAAAGACACTTTCTTTTGATGACAGTCTATCTTAGCTTTATACTTTCCTAACCAATCCATCCCAATTATCATCTCGAAATCGTCAAAAGGAAACTCTAGCAAGTCTACAGGTAGATCAACTTGCCCAACTATCATAGATACATCTCTAAACAATCTCCCACATGATACAGACTCACCCGAAGGTATAAAAACTCTCTCACTAACAGACTCATATACCCTCAAACCCAACTGTTTAAACAAAACAAAGGTAGGAATACCATTTACAAGAAAAGTACCGGTGATAACGTGCGCATCTTCGTCAGCTGCTTTCTTCTCCATCATGAATAACTTGCCACTGGTCTTCGCCGCCCACCTCCCGGACGATCTTTGGCTGATGTGGTCGGCTTAGCACCCGACCCTTGATTGTTGTTGTTGTTCGTTGGTGGTTTCTGATAAGAATTACCGCCGTTGCGGTTGCCTCCACTCTGGTAACTCTGACTTCCCCGGTTTGGCCATGATCCAGCCCGGTCCGTTGCTCGCGAAGCTGCGCAGTCTGGAAAGATCCTGGTGCACTTATGCACTCATGTCTCTTGTGGCCTACACCACCACAGCTATAGCAGGTCACTCCCCAACTATTACTCACACTTCCACGGCCACGCCCAAAGGAAGCCCCAACACTGAACCCTGACCCAGAAGAAAACCCCTTAGACTGATTGTGGTTGCCTTTCTTGTGATTAGATTGGCCACCACCCTCGCTCTCAGACTTCCTCTTCTCACCACCTAACCTCTCCTGAGCCATCTCCACCAACCTCTCAGCTCTCCCAGCCCTCTCATAAGCTTCCTTAACATCAGTAAGGACTCCCACGGGTAACTTATCCATAATCTTAGGGGTCAACCCCCTCTCAAACCTCAATGCCAGGTTCTCCTCACTAAAACCCATATCCTCAGCATACCTAGACTTCTCATTGAATTGCCTGTAGTACTCGGCCCACGACATCTCGGCGGTCATCTTAAAGTGTCAAACTCTTCCCTCAACTTACTCCTCACATGTTCGGTACAAACTCCTTCCTCACGACCCTACGGAACTCCTCCCAAGGTATAGCGGGTAACCCTTGGTTTGTATATATCTCTTTAGCACTCACTTTCACTGTATCCCACCACTTGCCAGCTGCCTCCCTCGGATAGAACGCAGCTGTTCCACCTCATCTCATCGGGACGTGAACCAAATCTAATATGTTCTCCATCTCTCTCAGCCAACTATCAAGAAGGTTAGGCTCCCCAACTCCCTTGTACTCTTTCGGGTTAAACCTCGCGATATAGAGGCTGATTTTAGAATGATCAACCTCCTTCTCCTTATCCTTATCCGTATCCTTCCCCACAGTCTTTAAAGCCTCAGTGAGAGCATCCTGATGCTCCAACATCTTAACGATGTCATCTATGTTCATAAGCTCAGCTCTCGCGTACAAAGCAGTCTTCTTGGGCGGCATCTTGAAACTATATATAAGAAAGGGTAGACATAAACACACGTACTAAACCTCAAAACATGAAAACATGCGGCCCAGAACCTACTCGATCGAGTTCCCAAACACACTCGATCGAGTAACGGGCTACTCGATCGAGTGCCCAACATACTCGATCGAGTACCCAAACATCAGACCCCAAACAGACCTTCTGATCTCTAACATACTCGACCGAGTACTCGATCGAGTGACCCCATACTCGATCGAGTACCCCTAGTTACTCGATCGAGTACCCAAAAAACACGATTCTGGACTCAAAATCGTCAAAAACCCACCCGATCGAGTCAGTCCCACTCGATCGAGTCATGCCAACTCATAAAAGCTACCCGCATGCTACGTCATATGCTAACATGCTAAACTTTATAAAACCACATTATATCATAACTAAACATGCTACGCATCTTTTCATACGATCTACGAGATCACTTCATCATGTTATTAAATGCCACATTGTAAAATATTCAACATGCTATCATACCATCAACAGTTTCCACACATCTCCAATTTTTCTTTCACATTCTTAACTTTCTACTTCAACATCCAACAATCTCACATTTCATCACATTCTTACACAAGTTAACCAAACACACATACGACTCGACAAACACTCCCCCCATGTGACCGGTTCAAAATTGTAGGGCGACTTCGCGACTTTAGGACGTCTCCCAAGCCTTTGCATTAGCTCCTACAACTTTTACCCCGGGTTCATTTTAATTGACTCCCTATGTTCATTAGGTTCATTGGTTACTGAGTTTGGGATCGTCGCTACGATACCATTTGTAACACCCCCATACTCCAAGTGCCTTACCAGGACCACTCAGGTATGAAGACATTACCATCTCGGTTACCCGAGGCAATGATAATCAAATAACAATGAAGAAACAACGTTTATTATAAATACTTAGCGAAGAGTTACAATTCTCAAAACCAAACCAAAAGTACGATACATGTTCTCAAACTGACTGTTCTAACTGAAATGTAAATAAACTAATAAGCTACAGCGGAAGACTCCTATCATCATGTCGTGGCCATCCCAGCTATCCCAGTACTCATCTCAATACCTGCTCAATATCTGCTCACCATCCCCGAATGGATCACCGCAGGTTTACAAAACAACACCGGGGTCAGTACTAATCACACAATTCAATATATACCAACGATAAGATAAATAGACAGCTTAACTGTCACACACACACAATCACGCCAAATCCAATCATCTCAATCCGACCGTCCTTTGGACCAGCCCCGCGATGGGGGACCGGCCGTACCCACCAAATCCCCGCTCCACATAGTGAGCGATAACCCTGTCCATTAATGTGCACATCCCTTCTGTGGCGGGTTCCACAGAAGGCGAAACTAGGGCGTGAAGCCACTCCCGCAAGTGACCCCACTCAGCCGAGGCCACGCCTCGCGAACCATCAACAACGATCACAACCACAATCACAATACAATTACTATATCAAACAACCAAACACAACACATCAACCAATATCCCATTATGAGACTAATACTGAGTAGGAAATCCTACCTGGTAAGCACACAATCAGACGGTCTCTACTGCTGAATCAAAAAGCTTCTTCTATGAACCCTCCTCCTATCATACAACACATAAAGGCTACCAAATCACATACTACACATAAAACCCCCAAATCTCTAAATGAGGGTTTAACCAAATCAAAGGAAAGACAACAAAAAGGGTACATAGATCTTACCCTCGACGCAAGGAACTCAACGGTCTAATCAACGCTAAGAACTGACCTTCCAAACTCCGGGGATTGCTAATAATGCGATTAAGAAGATGAACTTGCTTGCTTTCTCTCTTAAACAGTAATTTAGGTTTTGTAAAAGTGATTTAGAATAATGACGACAAAGCTTAAATACCTTAATCGCATAATTAACAAAACCCGAGAAAACTCCCCGTAAAACCGGCTACTCGATCGAGTACCCAAGGTACTCGATCGAGTACCCCCTTACTCGATCGAGTGCCCCAGCTACTCGATCGAGTACCCGAGACAATGATAATCAAATAACAATGAAGAAACAACGTTTATTATAAATACTTAGCGAAGAGTTACAATTCTCAAAACCAAACCAAAAGTACGATACATGTTCTCAAACTGACTGTTCTAACTGAAATGTAAATAACTAATAAGCTACAGCGGAAGACTCCTATCATCATGTCGTGGCCATCCCAGCTATCCCAGTACTCATCTCAATACCTGCAAAATATCTGCTCACCATCCCCGAATGGATCACCGCAGGTTTACAAAACAACATCAGGGTCAGTACTAATCACACAATTAAATATATACCAACGATAAGATAAATAGACAGCTTAACTGTCACACACACACAATCACGCCAAATCCAATCATCTCAATCACTGACTGTCCACTGGACCAGCCCTGCCAGTGGGGGACCGCAGCCGTACCCACCAAATCCCCACTCCACATAGTGAGCGATAACCCTGTCCATTAATGTGCACATCCCTTCTGTGGCGGGTTCCACAGAAGGCGAAACTAAGGCGAGAAGCCACTCCCGCAAGTGACCCCACTCAGCCGAGGCCACGCCTCGCGAACCATTAACAACGATCACAACCACAATCACAATACAACTACTATATCAAACAACCAAACACAACACATCAACCAATATCCCATTATAGGACTAATACTGAGTAGGAAATCCTACCTGGTAAGCACACAATCAGATCGTCTCTACTGCTGAATCAAAAAGCTTCTTCTATGAACCCTCCTCCTATCATACAGCACATAAAGGCTACCAAATCACATACTACACATAAAACCCCCAAATCTCTAAATTAGGGTTTAACCAAATCAAAGGAAAGACAACAAAAAGGGTACATAGATCTTACCCTCGACGCAAGGAACTCAACGGTCTAATCAACGCTAAGAACTGACCTTCCAAACTCCGGGGATTGCTAATAATGCGATTAAGAAGATGAACTTGCTTGCTTTCTCTCTTAAACAGTAATTTAGGTTTTGAAAAAGTGATTTAGAATAATGACGACAAAGCTTAAATACCTTAATCGCATAATTAACAAAAACCGAGAAAACTCCCCGTAAAACCGGCTACTCGATCGAGTACCCGAGGTACTCGATCGAGTACCCCCTACTCGATCGAGTGCTGACTACTCGATCGAGTACCCAACAGGTCAGAAACTTTTCTAAAACGCAACTTACCCTTACTCGACAGAGTAAGGCCTACTCGATAGAGTACCCCAAGACTTATAAATACGGAGTATTACAGTAACCCTGTTGTGGACAGCGGGGGGCCCACGGGGGCGCTTGGGAGGAAGAGAACAAGCGTTTGCATTTGTGTTGGAGTCGCCGCCAATTTTTATGGGAAATTGGAACCGTTCGAATACCTCGTGCCATGTCAAGACACAAAGTAGAGACATGAACACCAAGCAATCATTACCCTTAGCATTCTATGTCTAGAATGACTCTCGCGGATGCCAATGAACACGGGTGTTCACAAAGATCTGGAGTAAGGGATGAGGGTACGTATTAGGAAGCTCTTTTAATCGAACACCTAATCCCGCCCGCCTCGATAGCGGCCTCTACTAATGATTAGGGACATCATCTGTACTCGATATATCGTCGATTATATGCATGCAATGCAACATCCAAGTTTTAATCCTAACATGTGAGAATTAGGCTAAGTCGGTTAACACATAATTAGCAAACAATTGGGTCGAAGTAAGATTTAATGCTCAATTACATGTGAAAACATACAAATGATAAAAGAAATACAATAATTATAAATTACAATAAGGAAAATTACAATAATTACAATGGATTAGGCGATTTATGTCGAAAATACCTTCAAAACGGATAATTTGGAAAAAAACGAATAGAAGAATGAATCAAAAGAATTAACGAACAAGTCAGAAGGTGATAATACGGATAATAGTTAATTATACGTAAGCTAATTAAACTAGGTCAGGCAACAACGGAATTCAGAGAGGAAATCATCTGGAACAGCGCAAAGAGATGCGCCCTCTGGAAGAGCGCGGCGATTCTTTGCGTCATTCAAGGGTGAGTTCTGGCTGTGAAGCCGGAACTGCAAATCGTTAATATTAATTGGTGAATTTAAGGATCGATTAATATATTTACTCGGATAGAAGTGATTAACAGATTATTTACATGTGATAAATGGTCATAAAAGCGATAAACATGGATGAGACGGATTAAAGACGGATTATTTACATGAAGGAATGATTGATTAGTGACATGGGTGAATGAAATAAACTAAACATGACGAATTAATGACGAACATGCGATGCATATGTCAAAGAGTCGAATTCCAGAAACCCGATATGAACAAATCGAATCTCTACAACCCGGATTGAATTTAATGACAAAAACCCGCAAATATGAGATTATAAGGAATTTAAGTCGGATTTCAATGACAAATCGAACATGTTAATAAGGATGATTCATATACAAGTGAAATTATTATGCTATTATGCCAAAGAACTAAAGAACAAACGAAAACAAATAAAACTTGAACGAATTACAGAGGACGAAGGAAGAAGAAAGGAAGCAGGAACTGCGGCAGCCTCACGAAGAGGCGCAGCAGGTGTTGCGTCCCTTCGAAGAGGCGCAACAGTTGCTGCGTCCTTTCTCGATGGTTTATCTTCTGGAAATCCGTAAAAAGAGGTTTTAAAGCGCGGTTTTAGAAATCGGTTTTAAGAGGTGTTTTCGACATAAACCTTACATTAATGATGATACAAAAGATAAATAACAATAAATAAAAGAGAGATTTACACCCTCAGACTTACATGTTTGACGAAACGAGATGAACTAAGTTATCGATTAGCGATGCTCGACTCGAACTATAATGCAAATACGAAAGTGCCCTCGTAAGAGGAAAATGATTAGATTAATTAAGTTGATTAGTTGTGGAGTTGGTCAAATTGGTCGGTCATGCAAACAAGGCTGGTACTCTGAAGGATCCGAGCTTACGTCGTCGAATGTTCAAGCACGTAGACGCCAAAAAGTAAGAATAAAGGTCTAGAATGCAAAGGGAGAAGAGAAGGACGGACACTCGCGTGAGAAATATGAGGAGCGAAGGCTCCTATTTATACTAATCACGTGAAGGAATTAGGGTTTCGGAGAGTCTTTGGAAGTGAATCTCGGAAAGATATGAAAAAGATACGAAAATTACGCAGAAAAGGACCTGGGAAGAGGCGCAGCAGTCACTGCGTCTCTTGGAAGAGGCGCAGTACCTGCTGCGTCTGTTCCCAAGGGGTTTCCTCCTGCGGAAGAAAGATTTCCGTGTTTGAGTTATAGAAGGACGGAATATTTTGGTTTTCCTTAATATTTTATGTAAATATTACGGGAAATTGTTTACCAAAGGATAAAGATTGTGAAATATTTATAAAATATGGAATAGAAATATCCGGAACATTCCAGAACATTCTGACTCGGGATTTAATGGTTATCAGAAAATGAAGACGGTTTTAGGCCCGGACTCCAAATGTACTCTAATTACTGTTAAAACGACCGTATCGGCGCGTAGATGACAACTAAAAGGTAGACACTAGTATTTGAGCAATCACTTGAAGATAAACTTACGAACTGTCACAAATCATTCCGTGTAGCAAACATGCGGCCCAATCATCACCGGGTGGTTTGCGAGAGGCGCGGAAATGAGGTATCTACAGAGCCCCCACTTTGACTGAGGCTTCGACAAGGCGAAAGTCAAAGTATAGCCATCAGGTCAATCGAAAATTACAACCTGACGACTATGGCAACGCGAGGCGGCTCAAGGGGTCTGAGCCAAGGACCGTCGTCGGGAACATTTTAGAGTCTGTCGACTATCGGGGAGGGTCGTTTAAAGTCCATTAGACTATGTAAGGAGGCTCGCCAGCCATAAGAAGAGATCATACCTGAGACTTCTTCCTCGAGATGCTTCCGGAGGTGCATAGGAGCTAAGGGTGAGACCTAAAAGATATATAAGGATTGGTGCTAGGGTATGGGGCCCTAAAAGGAAAGCATCGACGGGAAGGGGGTCAAATATAAGTTTAACTTAAGGGTAACTAAAGCTTGAGTATAGGAACTCTATCGGTTTGGGAACTTTATGGAGAACGACATCTTTATCGCACTCCGAGGGGAAACAAAAAATACTGTGAGTAGCAGGACACAGGCGGGAACTGCTGGGAGAAATCTGTTCGTGTTCAGCTTCGAACAAACTTCAGAAAAGATAGGGGTTGATGTTGATCTCCATGTCTCGATAGGGAAAGTCTATCCGCCTACTCTCGTTGGGGAACATAATCGGGAATTAATCTCCATGTCTCGAGAGGGAAAGTCTATCCACTTACTCTCGTTGGGGAAATATAATGAAGGCGTGTCGAAACACCTGTGAAGGAATATCTGCGAGTTGTGACAAGTAAGGGTCTTGGAAGCAATAAACAACGTGTGATAGTCTGTTGCTGGCTTAGAAATGCGGGCCGGAACGAAAGATAATCGTCAAACGGACCAAAAGGATAAAATAGAATCGGGGAAGAGGCGCACCAAAGATGGGCCCACAAATAACGAACTCATAACGAATTTTTGAAAAATCGTATGGAGGAAACACAAGGAAGAGGCGCAGCAAGAGCCGCGTCTCTTAGAATAGGCGCAGCGCCTGCTGCGTCTGTTCCCCAAAGCGTTTTTTCTGCGTAAAAACGCGATAAACAGAGGGATTGGGATCATTTGTTTCGAAACACAAATCACACATTATTCTCTCAAATCTTAACCATTTCCGCCAAAGTTTGATCCAAAAGCTTGCATTAATCATGACTAATCGAGGTATGCGTATCATTCCTGCATTAATCTTCTGTATTTGTTCAATTTTTGATCGAAAAAATTAGGGTTTGTGACCCAATTAATCGAAAATTTGAGGCTTTTCTCCCAATGCATTTGCCTTGTCAAATTGATATTAGAAACGGATAATTGGTAATATAAGGAACATAACCATGTATTTGTTTTGAATTTTCGTTGAGTTTTGAGCCTTTTAGTGAATTTGAGACGGTTTCACAATTAAACCGTAAATTGCTTCGAAAATAGCCTTAGGATTGCCCATTTACGATGAAACTTGATATTTGGGATCCTTGGATGATGGGTAAACTTCCTACCATCTCGGAATTTTGGTTTGTGACAGCTTTTTCAGGACACTTTTCTATGGCATAATCGTCGTTATAACGAAATGTTGCCGAAATTTCGACTCGAACCCATGAAATAGGCTTCAAATTAGGCTTGAATTGACCCAAATTACCACATGAGCGATCGGGTTTGCGAGAATATGGCCAAAGATGGCGAGAAAGAGCGATTTCAGGGCTTCCGAAGGCTCGAAAATCCCTTAACCAAGGCTTGTCGTCACGTGACGCGGCCTAAATTTGCTTCAATGTTGCAGGTGATGAGGCTTATACTTCTGGGAGGACTCCCATGGAGATAGATTTCTTTGTTGTCGAGGAGGCTTTGGAGCAGGCCTTCACCGCTGCGGTGATGGCTGCTGGGGACGAGGTCCATGAGGAGGAGGCTGTTGAGGAGGAGAAGGCCCCGAGACGGGCCAACGTTGGACAAGGAGGTCGTCAGCTAAGGGGAGCTCCCGCGTAGGCTGAGACCTGGGAGAGTAGGCACTTCGTGGCTGTAGAGGGTCACTGTCCCGGAGACGGTGAAGAGCTTGGTAAATAGGAATTCACTACTCATCACTCATCTTCTTTCGTTTATTTGCTCATATCTCTTCCAATTTTCATTCAAAAACTAAAGATAGCTTTTGTTTCAAATCACAATAGGAGGCCGGGAATATCAAGTCGTTCTCGGGCTACACGAAAGTGATGGAGTGCTACGAGCGGCTGTCGGCGGAGGAGCGCGTCTTGATCGAGCGTGGAGCGTTCGGTGCCTTGGTGCAGGCCTGGAGAGATATCGCGAAGAGGAAGCTGCGGGCTAACCTTAGCTTGGTCCGTGCTTTCTTGGACCAATTCTGGAATACGACTTCCACTTTTCACATGCCTTTTGGTGAGGTAGGAGTCACTCTGGAGGACTACGGCATGATTTCTGGTCGGCCGAGTGGGTCTGAGGCTGTGGAGTGGCCGGAGACTGCCATGAGGGTGGACTCGGCCGAGGCTAGGAGGTTGATCGGCTGGAACTTGTCGCCGAAGGCTGTCACAGTGCCAGGTTTGGTACCCACCTCCTACGTTCGAGACTACTTTGCGGGAAAGATCCCGGCGCTGGTGATGATCGATGGGAGGGAGACGGCTCCTCCTCCCTGTACAGCTGAGCAGAGGGCTCGTTTATGGCTCTAGTGGTTTCTATCTTCGATTTACCTCGGAGACAAGGGAGAGAGGCTGTCGACGAAGCGTCTTCCCTTCCTTTCTGACCTGAGCTCCCTAGGGCGTTGGGGACTGGGTCACTGCTGGTTTCGCGGTCCTCATCCGCTTCATGAGGGCCATGGTTCGTCCGGAGTTGATAGAGAAGGGGACTCTTTGCGCGTCGGACTGGACTCTCGTTGGAGGTATGAACCTTCATTTAGACTAAAATCAATTCCTTTCTTTGTCAAATCACGAAAGATCGTTGTTAACTATCTTGCTTCACAGGCGTGGGTGTACTCCTACTTTCCAGGCCTTGCGCCCAAGAGGACGAAGCCGCTGGAGAAGGCCTATCCCGTGGTGAGGGATTAGGTGATGTGCAGGACGAAGAGCAAGCGTTCTTCTCACAGTGTCTACCGGCGGGACGTGAACGCTCTTCAGCTAGACAACGTAAACATCTCACTTATATTCATTTGCTTCTATATTGCTTTTTAACTCGATCATAAGAATGATTCCTTGTATATCTTGTCCCAGTGGGTGCCCAGGCCCTGGGCGGAGTACGCTGGAGCGCCTCCTTTTGTGGCTGAGGCTCTTCGGCCTAGGAGTTCGAGCCGGCTGCTGTTGAGGACGTCGATGGGTCCTATGTGGTACTTGGGCGAGCGCTTGGCTCGTCAGTGCTCTCGGGACGTGTTGACGGTTCCCGTCGATCCTCCTAGGACGATGTTCAGGGAGCCTTCCGAGGCAGAGAGGGAGGCTGATTTGTCTGGCGTCGGTGATGACGCCCTCCTTCTTCCTGGCGAGGACTACTCGGTGTTCCTCTACGGGAGGTTGGCGTACTGGCCGGTAGTGGTGAGTATCTCTACTCTTCTTCTTTACTTGATTTTAAAACTACGATGAAAGATCATCGATTAATGAGAAACCTTTGGTTTTGCAGGAGGTTGAGGCGGCGGGCATCGAGCCCCCAGAGTACCCCGAGACCCTCGAGTACACTGACGCGACCGGGAGGACGACGATCTCCGAGCTACGTGAATTTGACGTGGTTGTGACGGATGCTGGCCTGGACGACTGGCAGCATCTGATTCGGAGGGTGAGCCTCTAATTTTGCATAATTTTTGTGTAGGAACACATTTGATTGAGTTTGTTCAATTATTGAGAACTTCTTTTTATGAAAATGCAGGTTGCGCCGTCTCGGTTCGTGGCGTTATGGAGGGTGGCCAACCGGCTGCGAACTACTGCCGTCGAGGCACTTGTCGGTGGTCGAGGCCGTCAGGTATGAACCTTGTGCCTGTTTCATTTTTTGAATTTTGATTTTCCAACTTTTCTTGTAATCGCTTGAAATGATTGACATGAGCCAATTTTGTTGTTTACAGGGGGACCGCGAGCTGGAGCGAGAGTTGGCTCAGTCTCGGGAGGAGACTGCTCGCTTGTTGAGGGAGCTCCAGGTTCGAGACGCCGAGATTGCTGCTCTTTCGGCAAGAGTTGCGGAGCTGGAGGGCGACCAGCAGTAGCTTTGTGTAGTTTTTGTTTGTTTGTTGGCCGTATTTTGCACATTTGTACATTTTGGACCTTTATTTTGAACATTCTGGACTTTGTTTGGGGCTCGAGCCCCCAGTTTGTTGTACAATTCCCTTTTTGGTTGTATATAAGATGGCCTGAGTGCCTTTGCTGCTGGGTTGTGTTGCTTGTATCTGCAAGTTAGCTTTGAACATGTTTGGTAGATGACGGTTTACGCCGTCATGCTGCCGTAATTTACATAGAAATCGCGTAGAACATACATTTATATATATACATATGGCCTGAATTAGCGCGAAACGAATGACTCAAAAGCACGCAAAAATGCAAAAATTTTGCCGGAAATGATCGGACGGTAGGGAGGGTTACCCTAAAAAAAGAAAAAAAAGAAACCTATAAGTTAGAAATGAAATGAAAAAAGAAATGAAAGAAATATGTAAATGAAATAAATATATGAATTTTTGAAATGAATTAAAATGAAAATTTTTTCCTAAAAATAATGAATTAACATGAAAATTATTTCCTAAAATAAATTATACAAGTGTGGTAAAATGACGAAAATGTTGATATTGTCTCGAAATGCGTGCCCGCGGAATTAGGAAACACGAAATATGGTAATTTCCACGTTTTTACCAAAATAATAACCCGTAGGAATAGGAAATTATTCGTCGAGGAATTAGGAAAGATCCAACGCGGAAAATCACAGAAGTCAAGCTGAGGAAGAGGCGCAGCACGAGCTGCGTCCCTTTGAAGAGGCGCGGCAGTCTTTGCGCTTTGTTCCCAGGTGGTTCCGTTCTGGCGGATTTTTGGAAACAGAAATTAGTATAAATAGAGACGTCGATAGAGCTTTTATTTACACAATTCTTCCGTCTCTTCTTCGTCTTATTACATAAAACTCTCAAAATAATCCTTCATCATGAATACTTTGGAGGTTCGCTTAAAAGAATGGACCAACGAATTTTCAAACATGGAGAAATATGACATGGGCGCCTATAATCTTGGGTCATTGTTGAGTTTGAAGCTTATTAAGGTTGTCAAACCATTCTTGGATGCTTGTCTTGACTATTGGGACCCGAATTACCATGTTTTTGCGTTCCCTGAAGGCGGCATTTGCCCATTTCCTGAAGAAATTGCTGCGATTGGTGGGTGGGACCCTGAACACTTGCCTGCCATTCCTTCTACTTTGCAAGGGTATAAAAGCAAATTTAGAGACTTGCTTGGGTTGACTAGACTTGAGGTGGACCGTCTAGTGACCTCGAAGGGAGTGCGAATGTTGGACTTTATTGATCGATTCATTAACAAGATCGACCCCACCGTTTCTTATGTTGTTAGGCGAAGGGCATTTGGGTTTTGCTTGTTGCATGTGTATGTCTTCCAAGGGCATGTTGATGAAGACTTGAGACGTGATCCTCGTCTTCTGGGTATTGTTGAGCAAATGGAGCTGCGCAGGAGCCCAGTTTGGTTATGTCTAGGAGAGATCCTTTTGGGCTTGGATAATAGGAAAGCTAACCGCGACCTACCGTATTTGGGAAGTCCCGTCATTCTGCAGGTAAAAGAACGCGTATTTTTCTCTTTCTTTTTTTTTCGTTCGTTTTTTTTTTTTTTTTTTTTGTATCTAATACCTGCTTTTGGTAGGTTTCGCTTAGGGAACGGCTTCGATTGATCGAGCCCCCAGTTCACGTTCCTTCTTATCACGCTCGTTCAATTGCGATGAGGACCAGGCTTTACATGGTGGATTTCGCCCGAGTCTGCAATTATTGGGTGAACAAACTGAAGAGTGATGATGGCCCTTTGATTAGGTAGGTTGTACCATGGTGGCACCTCAAATCTATCACTGGAGTGTCTTCTTTGGATCCTACCCGATCTGTGCGCATTCCTGGCTTGGAATTTATGGTGTGCATCTTCCCGGAAACGCTGATAAGACAGGTTGGACTAAAACAGACGATCCCGAAGCTTGATACCGTTCCGCAGACCGCCGTGGCGCTTACTACAGAGAGCCGAAGGGAGTGGGCCATTAAAAGGGCCCAAAGAAATGTATGGTTCTTGAACTCTTCTGCTAATGCCTTATGGGTGTCGGATTCTTATCTGCGATGGAGGAAAGCCACTACTCCGGAAGAGCGCGAGAGATTGAGGAAGCGCGAGCCCGTCGACTATAAAGTGCGCGAGGTGGAAAAAGAGAAAGAGAAGTATCTGACCGAGGGAGAGGAGGAAGCCGGGCTTCGAGTCGTTCATCCTTCGAAGAAACCGAAGACCTCTCCTGTCGTGGAGATGGTGACTGGCAAGAATGGGAAGTCTAGGCCTCGAGAAAGACCGTTGGTGATTAGGTCCGAAGTGGCGCAAGAGCGTCTGGCTCGAGGTCGTGACAAGAAATATGACAAAAATGACAAGGGCAAAGGGAAGATGGAAGAATAGCCCGAGTCTTTATTTATTATTTATTATTATTATTATTATTGTAATAAAGAGGTGAGGTTTTTAGAATCCTAGCCTATTTTTATTTTTATTATGTAGCGTATTATTACTAGAAAATGAATGAAATAAAAAAAGGTTAAATGGTTATGAAACCATTGTGATTTTCTATTTATTATTCTTGTCGAATTCCAAATGCAATGCAAATGTCCTTCTATTTACATTTTAAAAAATAATGGGTTGTATCCTGTGAAGGATTGCCTACGTATTAATTAAAAAATGAAATCAAACCCTTGCGCGTAGTTCGAGTAAATGTAAAAGAATAATTGTTCTAAGAAAGAGCTTGTAATGAACTTAGAAAATAAGCATGAGCTTTGGCTTACTCTGAAAGTGCAAATTTAGTTTATTTGATGATATGAGGACGACAAAATTATCAAAGTGCAAGAGCAAAGTGACATTAGCTTATTTCAGCTTGGCCAGGGGCCGTTTATTTAGTGCCACAAGAGCGACACGTGAGGTTACGCGAGGCGCGTTTTTGTTCCTATTCTAGGCATAGTACCGTTTTAGTTGGTCAAGCTTTGTTGGGTTGGAAAACTCATTCCCGTCTAGGTCTGTGATTCTAACCGCACCCCCTGGAAGTATGGACTTGACTAAAAATGGTCCGGCCCAATTAGGTTTGAATTTTCCCCGTGGGTCAACAGGTAAAAGAGCTCTAACCGATTTGAGTACTAAGTCTCCTTCCTTGATGTTTCTTGGCTTAACCCTTTTGTTGAAAGCTCGTTTGATACGTGCTTGATATGTTTAGACATTATGCAAGGCGCGTAGCCTACGTTCATCCAGGAGGATGAGTTCTTCATATCTATCCCTCTTCCAATCGGCTTCTGGGATTTGACTTTCGAGTAGAATACGCAACGATGGTATATCTTGCTCGACTGGTTGTACAGCTTCCATGCCGTAGGTCAAATAGAAAGGGGTAGCCCCAGTGGGCGTCCTAACAGATGTACGATATCCCCACAAAGCAAAGGGTATCTTGGTCGGCCAATCTCGATAGTTGTCATTCATTTTCTTGAGAATTGTGACAACGTTCTTGTTTGCTGCCTCTACCGCGCCGTTAGTCTGGGGTCTATAGGGCGAAGAGTGGTGATGCCTAATTTTGTACTTGGCTAGCAATTGCTTAGTCACAGCTTGGAAATGTGATCCATTATCACTAATGATCTCATGTGGGCAACCGTGTCGACAGATGATGTTGTTTTGTATGAACTTTGCCACATTTTTAGCCGTGAGAGTAGTGTAGGAAGCCGCTTCCACCCATTTGGTGAAATAGTCGATCGCCACTAGGATGAAACAGTGACCTCCTATTCCGGCTGGGGTTATCTTCCCAATTATGTCAATTCCCCAGGCAGAAAATGGCCAAGGAGATGTCATCGTATAGAGCAATGAAGGAGGGACGTGTTGTACATTCCCGAAGATTTGGCAATTGTGGCAATGTCTTACGTATTTGATGTAATCGAATTCCATTGTTGTCCAATAATACCCCAAACGTGTGATTTTCTTTGCCATCATGGGCCCACTCATGTGAGGACCGCATTCTCCATCGTGGACTTCTTCCATCACTTTTCGTGCCTGTGAATGATCAAGGCAATGTAGGATTACACCAAGAGGTGTTCTTTTGTATAACTCTCCTTGCATGAGAACGTATTGGGAAGCTAGTAGGCGTATAGCACATTGTCCCCTCCTGTCCATATCCGGTGGATAGGTACCGTTGAGCTTGAAATTTAGGATTGCTTGGAACCAGGGTTCCTGCGCGATTTCCTCTTCATTGGTGATTTGGTGTACATAAGCTGACTCTGACCGTCGTGCGATGCATAAAGGCATCTCCACCATGTCATCTGGCATATTAATCAAAGATGCGAATTTTGCAAGAGCATCTGCAAATTGATTTTCTTCCCGAGGTAGGTGTAGATATGTCACGTGATCAAAGAATTGGGCAACTTGGTCTATTCTGGCTTGATAAGGTGCTAAGCTTTCGCTTCGAATTTTCCACGATCCCGTGACTTGATTGATGATCAGGGATGAATCCCCATGTACTCGGAGGTTCTTAATGCCTAAGCTCACTGCCGCTTGTAGTCCAATTAGACAAGCTTCGTATTCTGCAGCGTTATTTGTCACCTCGAAGTCGAGTTTGACAGATATTGGTGTATGCTCGCCTTCAGGAGAAATGAGCAATACTCCTATTCCAAATCCTCTTAAGTTTGATGCTCCATCAAAGTAAAGGTCCCAGGAGTCTACATCAGTTTGGAGTATATCCTCGTCTGGAAATGACCAAGTGTCTATTGTTTGTGCGTCATTGATGGGATTTTCTGCGAAGAATTTGGCAACGGCGCGACCTTTTATAACTTTTAGAGGCACGTATTTGAGATCGAATTCTGAGAGCATCAAAGTCCATCTTGCTAGGCGTCCGTTGAGGACGGGTTTCTCGAAGAGGTATTTGACTGGATCCATTTTAGAGTATATTTTGACGGAGTAGCTAAGCATGTAATGGCGTAGCTTCTTCGTTGCCCACACAAGAGCGAGGCATGTCTTTTCGAGTTGTGAGTATTTGCACTCGTACTCCAAGAACTTCGTACTAAGGTAGTAGATAGCCCTTTCTTCACTTCCTACAGTTTGAGCTAGCATGGCACCCATGGCTGTTTCGGTTACTGTGAGATATAAACCAAGAGGTTGATCTCGTTGAGGTAGCATGAGCACTGGTGGCTTAGCCAATATCTCCTTTATTCGATCAAATGCCTTTTGACAATCATCATCCCACATGGTGTGATCCGTTTTCTTGAGCTTCTTGAAGATATGCTCGCAAATCATGGTGAGTTTCGATATGAATCGACTTATATATTGCACTTTTCCCAGGAATCCTCTGACTTCTTTTTCTGTTTGAGGTTGTGGCATTTCGATCAGAGCCTTGATCTTGGAAGGGTCTATTTCTATACCTCGTTGGCTAACGACGTATCCCAGGAGTTTGCCAGATGTTTCTCCGAATGTGCATTTCTGAGGATTGAGCCTCATGTTGTACTTTCGTAGTCTTGCGAAAAACTTGCGAAGGTTTGCAATTTGCCTCTCTCTATCCTTGGATTTGACAATCATGTCGTCTACGTATACCTCAACTTCTTTGTGCATCATGTCATGTAAGAGTGTAGTTGCGGTGCGTTGATATTTAGCTCCGGCGTTGATCAATCCAAACGACATGACCGTATAGCAATAGGTTCCCCATTGAGTGACAAAGGCGGTCTTATGCATGT
Organism: Silene latifolia; assembly: GCF_048544455.1. Lineage (NCBI taxonomy): Eukaryota > Viridiplantae > Streptophyta > Magnoliopsida > Caryophyllales > Caryophyllaceae > Silene > Silene latifolia. Next base: position 37,061,369 of record NC_133531.1, read on the forward strand.
CTTCTATGGCCATCTTGATTTGGTTATAACCCGCATACCCATCCATGAAGGATAGTAATGCGTGGTCAGCAGTATTGTCCACCAATATGTCGATGTGTGGTAGAGGGAAGTCATCTTTAGGACTTGCTTTGTTTAAGTCCCTAAAGTCAACACAAACGCGGATTCTCCCATCCTTTTTTGGTACAGGTACTATGTTGGCTACCCAGTCAGAATACTCGGAAACTTTGATGAACCCGGCTTTGAATTGCTTATCAACTTCTTCCTTAATTTTGAGAGCCCATTCCGTTCTCATTCGTCGAAGCTTCTATCTTACAGGTTTGAAACCTGGCTTAATCGGGATTCTATGTTCGGCGATGTCCATGTCGATCCCTGGCATGTCTTTGTAGGACCAAGCGAAAATGTCTTTGAACTCGTTTAGGAGGTCTATGAAATCGACCCTTTCGGTAGAGCTCAAGGTAGTCCCTATCCTAAGTTCTTGGGGTTCTAGTTCGGTTCCTTCATTGATGGGTTCGGTGTCCTCTATTACTGGTCCCCCTTCCCTTTCCTGTAGTATTTCTTTGGCTACGTAGGGAGGTATTTCGATTAAGTCTGGGTCTTGGTCATCCTCAGTATCATCGTAAACAGAATTGCACTCAAGATAACACAAAGAGTAAGCAGAACCTGATTTATTCATATTAAAGTTTGAGAAAAGTTGAAACAAGGAATCCATCTGATCCATGGTCAGTGGCGGCAAAAGGACAGTGGTTGGGACATTTCCCGAACTACTGTGACTACTCGAGGCTAAGCTAGGAGAAACAAAGGGAATGGGGATGACGACAGGAGGAGACTCCCTAGTGACTTCTCTAGACTCCGACTCTGACTCCGACTCTAACTCGAACTCATCGTCTTCTGGTTCTCCTTTGAACAACTCTCCTTCTCCAGTGGTGAGCTTGAAGAGTCTTCCTTGATTGTTGGTCCACTTGATTGACTTTCTCCATCCTTTCTGCTGACTCGCGTTAGTTCCTGTGATTAACGCGGTGGGGTTGAAGCGATCGTCTTGAAGTATCATGGTAATGATCTCATCCTGCGCGGCTCTAACAAATCGATCTTCTCCGAACAATAGACTATCAGCTTGTTCGTCTAAGCAAGGTGCTTGACGGGTTTTGACGGTAGGAACCGTGTCTGGAGGGATGAAGTAGCAATCATGAAAGATCTCGATTCCGGCTAGCTTCCTCTCGAGATAATGCCAAGGCTCGGGAAAACCGTGAAAGAGTTCTAGACCTCCATCTTTAACAAAGTACCCATTTAGGGTAGGGAGATAGGGTCGCATTTGGACTCCTACATACTTACGGTTTTGAACTTGAGAGAGCATCTCGAGAACCTCCTCTTTAGTGGGTTTGTACCCTAGTCCAAGTGGTATCCTCTTTGAGTTGCCTTCCTTGTATGGTGCGAAGGTGTTTCTTCGAATAGGGTTCAAAGGCATTCCAGGGAAGTATCCCTGGGATTTGAGTATGTGGTTAACCACCAAGTTGGAGTAGGGATCATAGTATAAGGGTGCCAATTCGCTTTCTATGACACTTATGCTTTGGAAGCCCCCAAGTTCATATACTGGATCTGCAAGGACTTGATTATTCGACTTCTTTTCGATTATTGCTTTGATGGGTGAAGAAGTGATCGTCACCACTTTGCCATTTAGTGGGATCTTGATCTTTTGATGAAGGGTGGATGTTACTGCTTTGGAAGCGTGAATCCAAAGTCTTCCTAGGAGTATGTTGAAGGAAGCTTCGATGTCCACTATTTGGAAGTTAACCTTTCGCTCCATTGGCCCTATGGCTATGGTTAGGTTAGCAAGTCCTACCACCTTTCGTCGTGTACCATCATATGCGCGAACACTTTGATTGGTAGGGGTCCAATCCGACTCTTTCATGCCTAATTTGTATGCCGTTTTGAGGGGTATGACGTTGACCGCAGAGCCATCATCTACCAAGGTCATTGGCACGTTCTTATTTAGACAAATGGCAGTGATGTAAAGAGCTAAGTTGTGACTTGCGCCAAAAGGTGGCAAATCTTCGTCTGAGAAAGTAATAGGATTACTTAGCTTCGGTGATTCTTGGAAGACCAAGTTGACTACATCTTCGGGTGTCGAGTTATGTGCTACATTTAGTTTGGCCAAAGCTTGCAGTAAAGCTTGGCGATGTGGGAATGAGCTCACTACTAATTGCCAGACTGAAAGATCAGCCTTTGTCTTCTGTAATTGCTTGAGCAAATGGTCAGTGGATTCATCTTCGTTATCATTTGGTTTGACAACGTTGGTTGGACCATTTTGAGTAGTGCTTTGATATGGACATCCTGAACGAGTTAGGTGGTCCACATCTTGGTCTTCACCATTTTGGACTATTTCCTTGACTATGGAGTTTTCGATGAGGTACTCGTCTTCATCATCATCAGCCTAAACCTCATTGATTATAGCTAGTTCCCTCATTCTCCTGATTTCATCTTCTAGTCGTATGATTTGGTCGACTAGTCTATCAACCACGGCGACTATTTCTTACATAGTAGCGTTTTGAGAGAAGATTAGTGACACATGCTCCTTGGTCGTTGCGTTGGGATCACGTAAAGTTGTCACCACATTTTCTAATTCCCAAACTTGTCTATCCACACTCCTTGCCCATGTGATGAAGTCGGAAATGGTAGGGGAGATAGTAGAGTGGAACCCTTCATTCTCGATTGCATGGATTTCATCTTCAACTAGAGAAATGAGGTGTGAACAATCTAAGGTAGATTCTCTGTGTCATGCCCCTTACCCCTATGGTATTCACAGTATGAGTTCTCGTCCCAGAACTTTGATTTCCTTTCAGGTTCGGGAGTAGGTCCTATGGGTTGGAGTTTGCCTTGTTTCATTAATCTTTTAAGAGCGTTGGAGTAAGTATCCCCAAGGTTTGTGAATTTCCTTGGTGGGGTACTTTTCTTGGATGGCTCGAGAAGGTTAACTTCATCAGTCTTGCTAGTGGAGCCGTAAGAACGACTTGTTGAGCCTTGATATCTTTGACCTACCGCTTTGGACAAGAGCCCTTTACAGATGTCATCTTCAATCCTAGTCCCTAGTATGGTTAAGTCCTTGAAAGTTTTGATGTTTTGGTATCTCAAATGGTTGGCATAAATGGGTTTGAGATTGTCCACGAACTTCTCCACCAGGGTAGCCTCATCCGGGCGTTCAACTAGTTGGGTACTAGTCTTCCTCCACCTACTTAGGAAGTCGGTGAATCCTTCTTTGTCATTTTGGGTAAGAACCTCTAGAGTGCGCATGTTAACTTGGATCTCGGCATTATCCGCATATTGCTTGGCAAACTCGATCGCGACATCTTCCCAAGTAGCGATCTTCTTGTGTTCTAAAGAGTAGAACCATTGCTTCGGGATGGTGTCAAGAGATGAAGGAAAGATCCTTAAGAACATCTCGGGTTTGATGCCTTTGATAGACATGTAATCCTTGAAGGCACGGATGTGGTTCAGAGGGTTTTCGTGCCCCTTGAATTTAGGGATATCTGTCATATTGAAGTTGGTTGGCAATTTGGAGTTGACGGCCTCATACTTGCGATTATTCTCCCTATAAATGTCATCCCCTTTAAGGTACATCAATTGCTCCTCTAAGTATTGGAGTCTTTTCTCAGCTACAGTCAATCCCATGGGAGGATTCTCGTCCTTGGATTCATCCGCGTAGTCACCTACTACTTCACTTTCATGAGGAGGCAATCTCCCCTCTACGGCATAGATCCGGCCCTCGATGGTGTCAAGGCGATCATACACTTGGTCTTGAGTAACTTGGATTTGAGCTAGTGCGGCTAGGATTCGATCATTACCATCTTGAAGTTGGTGGAGGTTTGTTTCGCTGGTTCCAGGCATCTTGAAAACTGGATAAGAGACCGATGACGAATCAAAACACGATCGACCATTCTAACACACTTGCTAAAAGAAGAAATGTTTTGATTCGTGAAGTGGGTGTGTGCCACTTGTGTTGAGTGAGCTTTGAAGAAAGGACAAAATTTTGAAAATGTGTATCCTAGTCAACTATACTGTAGTTGTAGGAGTGGACTCGAAGTGAGGTTTTGAAATGGGCTTGTGGCCCGAATTTTGACTCGACAAACAGACAGAGTTTTGACTGGGTTTTGCACTAATCCAATGGCCTTTTCGAAATTTTGATTAAAAAAAGGGTTTTGATTTTTGCAAAAATCGTCATGGTTTCGTTTAAAAATGGTGATCACGTAAGGTACAAACATTTATACAAGCATTATAACGGGATGCTGAGTGCATTTAAAAGGGTTTTGGTTTAAAGGGTGGGTTGCCATACCGAACCATCAAACCCGAAGTCTGTGGAGAGGCTTGTACCAAACAAGAGTAAGGCCGATTCCTAGTCCATTTCCTCAAGTAGTGAAGGCCCTTGAGACAAACAAGAGTAAGCATCATGGTATGGATGACGTCAATCGATATCCATCCTTAGGCCCAAATAAGAATTAGTACCGTTTAGACGGGACGATTGGTCGAATGGGTTGGGTTAGGCCTAGGAAGGCCGAATGAAACGATCTAGGAAGACCGAGTTATGAAAACCGACAATTGTCTTGCATAAACTATTCCCTAACCTTGTTCAAGTTTCACCCTTGGCTACACGTAAGTGTATTATCCCCAGCGGAGTCGCCAAACTGTGGACAGCGGGGGGCCCACGGGGGCGCTTGGGAGGAAGAGAACAAGCGTTTGCATTTGTGTTGGAGTCGCCACCATTTTTTATGGGAAATTGGAACCGTTCGAATACCTCGTGCCATGTCAAGACACAAAGTAGAGACATGAACACCAAGCAATCGTTACCCTTAGCATTCTATATCTAGAATGACTCTCGCGGATGCCAATGAACACGGGTGTTCACAAAGATCTGGAGTAAGGGGTGAAGGTACGTATTAGGAAGCTCTTTTGATCGAACACCTAATCCCGCCCGCCTCGATAGCGGCCTCTACTAATGATTAGGGACATCATCTATACTCGATATATCGTCGATTATATGCATGCAATGCAACATCCAAGTTTTAATCCTAACATGTGAGAATTAGGCTAAGTCGGTTAACACGTAATTAGCAAACAATTGGTTCGAAGTAAGATTTAATGCTTAATTACATGTGAAAACATACAAATGATCAAATAAATACAATAATTATAAATTACAATAAGGAAAATTACAATAATTACAATGGATTAGGCGATTTATGTCGAAAACACCGTCAAAACGGATAATTTGGAAAAAAAACGAATAGAAGAATGAATCAAAAGAATTAACGAACAAGTCAGAAGGTGATAATACGGATAATAGTTAATTATACGTAAGCTAATTAAACTAGGTCAGGCAACAACGGAATTCAGAGACAGAAATCATCCGAACAGCGCAGAGATCTGCGCCCTCGGAAGAGGCGCGGCCCGATTCTTTGCGCGTCATTCCAAGGGTGAGTTCGCCGTGAAAGCGGAAGCGCAAATCGTTAATATTAATTGGTGAATTTAAGGATCGATTAATATATTTACTCGGATAGAAGTGATTAACAGATTATTTACATGTGATAAATGGTCATAAAAGCGATAAACATGGATGAGACGGATTAAAGACGGATTATTTACATGAAGGAATGATTGATTAGTGACATGGGTGAATGAAATAAACTAAACATGACGAATTAATGACGAACATGCGATGCATATGACAATAAACAGATGAAAATATGTCAAAGAGTCGAATTCCAGAAACCCGATATGAACAAATCGAATCTCTACAACCCGGATTGAATTTAATGACAAAAACCCGCAAATATGAGATTATAAGGGATTTAAGTCGGATTTCAATGACAAATCGAACATGTTAATAATGATGATTAATATACAGGTGAAATTAATATGCTATTATGCCAAAGAACTAAAGAACAAACGAAAACAAATAAAACTTGAACGAATTACAGAGGACGAAGGAAGAAGAAAGGAAGCAGAAGGCGCGGCCTCACGAAGAGGCGCGGCAGTGCTGCGTCCCTTCAAGAGCGCAGCGATTGCTGCGTCCTTTCTCGACGGTTTGTCTTCTGGAAATCCGTAAAAAGAGGTTTTAAAGCGCGGTTTTAGAAATCGGTTTTAAGAGGTGTTTTCGACATAAACCTTACATTAATGATGATACAAAAGATAAATAACAATAAATAAAAGAGAGATTTACACCCTCAGACTTACATGTTTGACGAAACGAAATGAACTAAGTTATCGTTTAGCGATGCTCGACTCGAACTATAATGCAAATACGAAAGTGCCCTCGTAAGAGGAAAACGATTAGATTAATTAAGTTTATTAGTTGTGGAGTTGGTCAAATTGGCCGGTCATGCAAACGAGGCTGGTACTCAGAAGGATCCGAGCTTACGTGGTCGAATGTTCAAGCACGTAGACGCCAAAAAGTAAGAACAAAGGTCTAGAATGCAAAGAGAGAAGAGAAGGGCGGACACTCGCGTGAGAAATATGAGGAGCGAAGGCTCCTATTTATACTAATCACGTGAAGGAATTAGGGTTTCGGAGAGTCTTTGGAAGTGAATCTCGGAAAGATATGAAAAAGATACGAAAATTACGCAGAAAAGGACCTGGGAAGAGGCGCAGCAGTCACTGCGTCTCTTGGAAGAGGCGCAGCACCTGCTGCGTCTGTTCCCAAGGGGTTTCCTCCTGCGGAAGAAATATTTCCGTGTTTGAGTTATAGATGGACGGAATATTTCGGTTTTCCTTAATATTTTATGTGAATATTAAGGGAAATTGTTTACCAAAGGATAAAGATTGTAAAATATTTATAAAATATGGAATAGAAATATCCGGAACATTCCAGAACATTCTGACTCGGGATTTAATGGTTATCAGAAAATGAAGACGGTTTTAGGCCCGGACTCCAAATGTACTCTAATTACTGTCAAAACGACCGTATCGGCGCGTAGATGACAACTAAGAGGTAGACATTAGTATTTGAGCAATCACTTGACGATAAACTTATGAACTGTCACAAATCGTTCCGCGTAGCAAACATGCGGCCCAATCATCACCGGGTGGTTTGCGAGCGGCGCAGAAATGAGGTATCTACACCTGTCTGTTGACTGTGTAACCCCAATAGTATGATTGTGGAACTCTAGTACTTCCTAGTTGTAACTTTTGTACAGTGTAACCTCTGTTTATTGACTGTGTAACTCTACCTTGTCGAGTGTAGAACTCCAGTAGACATTAGTTTTCACTGTAGTCCGATGTAACTGTAGTATGTTGACTTTGTAACCCTAATCCATTGATTGTGTAACTTTAAGGTCAATACATTGACTTTAACCCCAATCAGTTTTATCTATTTTTCAACATTCTATTTTTAAATTCATTGCACGGTTTATATATTTTTCCTGGATAGGTTACTGCGCTGGAAATTTGGAAGGCCCAAAAAATTGGAAAAGTCGTGGACTTAACTAGCCAGCTGTTTGCTTATTGGGGCCAGTGGATTGAATCATGTTATCCTCCATTTAATATAGAAGCTGATATGGTATGAAACTTCAACTTGAAGCTGATATTTTGTACATTATCTTCATTTCAGATTTTTACGGTACAAACGTTATTATAATTGTGTATATTATATGTTTCAGGTTTTTATCTCAGTTTTGTCTGGTGATAATGATCACTACAGTTGTGCTTGGATTAATTTCATAGCAGAGCAAATTGAGTATCTTGACAACCGTTATTATGACGATGATTTTTCCAAGTTACCTTACACAGGCATTACACGTATCATGATACACCGTCTATCACATGATTTTGCACACACTATTGTTTTTTTTTTTCCGTTTTCACCTCCTCTATTACTAATGGTCATATACTGAAACTACCTTCAGGCTAATGAAATGGGCAAGTACCTATTGTCCAAAGGGGTGGTCAAAGGATCAATGGTTAGCGGGTTCAAGCTCGTGAATGTTGTTTTCAGCTGGCAGGGTGTAGGGTTCTCAATGAATGATTGTGGTGTTTATATGATGCTACACATGTTGTTTTATTGCGGATCTCCTTTTGAGTACGGTAGGATGGATACCAATAACTTATTCGGAGCTGAAATTGCTGCTATCCATATTCTTAGTGACATTAACAAGTGCAGGGCGGACGTGTGGTCTAGGGTTGCTTCCTTTAGTGAGGGTAAGGGTGAACCGAAGAAAATCCTGTCGTCTTTCAAAACCTCTCCTAAAAAAGCTAACCCCAAGAGGAAGATTGATGATGTGGATGAGTGTGAAGTGACGTATAAAAGACGTCGATCCTCTACGCATGTTGCAGTTGTTAGCCCCCCCTACTGGTGAACCCTTCTCAGCCCTTAGTAGTCGTCGTCGTGGTAAGGGTGATGGGCTTGGCTGTTCCTACAATTGCGGGCAGTCGTCTGGGTTGGCCTGCCTTGTCGTCTCTAATTTCCTACGGAACAACCAGACATTATTTAGGGAGTTCAAGATTTCAAGAGGCACGTAGCTGACTATTGCTTCCTAGACGACAATGGCATGCCAAACGTGTAAGTTTACTTCTATCTGCTTCAATCAGTTTACGATCTAATGAATCTAAATTGTTGAGCCTATCTTACGTTGTTTCAAACACAAAGAGGATCTTGCTTGTTATGGTCCCAATGCATCACTCCGAAGGTATGACATCCTTTCTATGCCACCCCACAGTTTAATGTCCTCATTTGTGATTGAGTGCTGGGCAATGTTGCTGAACAAGATAGAGTCATAGGGTTTTGAAATTGCTAGGATGGCTTTCTTTGGGCTACGTCAAACGGTTCAAGCCTAATAACTATTTTCTCTGTCACTATGTTTATTAACTTCACCTTTTATTCTTTTTTTTTTTTTGACCTGGTCACATTTAAGTTGTAACTTCAACTGGTAAAATGTGTAACTTCAGCTCATATAATGAACTTCAGCCCATGTAATTTTGGAACTTCAGCTCCTAAAAAGTGTAACTTCAGCCGTATAATTTGTAACTTCAGAGGGTAAAATGTGTAACTTCAGCCTGTATAATTTGTAACTTCAGCCTCTTTAATATTCATTTTTTCCAGGACGTTCTCATGCGGCTAATGGATACACCAATTCAGTGCACACCCAGCGATAACAACTACGATATGCTTTACAAACATTGGGACGTCTTTGTCAAGGATTGTGGCAATACTATCAACTTGGGTGCTGATTTAATTTTCATACCAATCAAAACTGATGACCATTTAGCATGCGTTTATATCAACTACAACTCGGAAACTGTGGACTTACTAGACAACCAATTTCACCCAGATTCGTGCAAGTCTGACATGTGCAAAGCGACAACTATTCTTGTAAGTCTGGTTTCATTATTCCAATGTTGAATTGTCCATTATATTTTCCTTAATTCAATTGTTTAATTTACTAAATTATGTTTAGGTGTCCGCTATGAGCGACTATTTGGAGTATAAAGGGGTGAGTAGTGGTTGTCAGGTTGCTGGGTTTGAGCATCGCCGGATAAATTTTAATTGGACGCGTCCTCCCCCTCTTCACGAGGAGTCTGGCATTTTCACCATGGTCCACATGTTAATGTACGAAGGTGAGCCCTTCAAGCATAATGACCTCAACAGCAAGACCAACCGGCGTTACTTGGTATTACAGCTTGTTGCATCCCTTGTACTAGCTGACATGAATGGCATAAGAAAGGAAGTTTTGGAGAAGATTAAACGTTGGGTAGATCAAAAAGTGAGTATTTGGAAAACAATTCAAGCTCGGCGTAAAATCACCAAGTTAATTTTAATGTCAACAAAGTGACATTTGTACCTTTTAGAATATATTTTTGAACACTATTCAAGCTAGCTATTCTCAAACTTGTACGCTTTTGAATATTTTAATCCTTCTATGTAGCAAACAATTGGCGATGAAGTTTGAATATTTTTATCCTTGTTTTTTGTTTAAGTTCAAGGCATCCCTGTTTTCTAAATTTCATGACTTGTAGTTACAGAATAACCTTATAAAGTTACACCTTTTGCGGCATACGATTACTTTGTGTAAGATTTTTAATATCATATACTTTGTAACTTCACTGCCTTGTCTGTGTAACTTCAAGTGATATTTTTTGTACCTCTAATACGTACCTTTTAGTAACTTTTGTACAATAATAGCTATTCTCACATTTGTATCCTTTTGATTATTTCGAACCTTCTATAAAGCAAAAAAATTGGCTTTGAAGTTAGATTATGCTAAGCTACACCAGTATCGTCATACAGTTACACTGTCCAAGATACTTTAAATCATATACTTTGTAACTTCACTTGATATTATGTGTAACTCCAATACATAGTTTTTGTAACTTAATGTCGTCATGCAGTTAGACTGCGTAAGGTACTTAAAATCATATAATTTGTAACTTCACTTGCTCATATGTGTAACTCCAATAGATAGTTTTCGTAACTTCAATACAACTTTTAGAATATTTTGTAAACCAATACAAGCCAGCTATTCTGAACCTTCTATACAACAAAAGAATTGAGACCCTTTTAAATATTTTGTGACCCTTTTAAATATTTTGAACCCTAAAAAGTTACACCAATAGCCACATACAGTTACACTCCGCAAGCTACTTAATATCATATGCTTTGTAACTTCACTAGATATTATGTGTAACTCCAATTCATAATCTGCGTAACTTCAATGGATGTTTTTGTTTGCAGACTATCATTTCCAAATTGTAAGGCAAAAAAGTTTCATTGACTCTAAAAAAGGATTTTAACATTTGTTCTTCATTTAAATATTACACAATAATAGTAAAATAAAATATGCTAATCCTAAACTTCTACTCAAAAGATTCGTCATCCTCTTCCTCATCCTCGTCTTCATCCAAAGATGATTCAATATATTGTTGTGGGCGCTCCGAAAACGGGTTGGGGGCAGTTTCTCTTGTCGTGATGTGCCATTTGTTTGCAATTATTGCACATCCGTTTCAGTTTAGATAACAATGCTTCGGCTTTTGTCTTGTTAGACAACATCCTTTTGCCACTCCCTTTGTTTTTCGCATGTTTGGGACGCAATATTGTTATCTCCTTGCTGGCCTTATAACCCAGTAGTTGTTCAATTTCTTGCTGCTTTGTCAATTCATCCGCTGACGGTGACAGCTTCTCTCTGAAAGCCCTAATTAAGTTGGACAAGGTCTCAATATCATCCTTACCTTTACCCCTTAGTACTCCAACAGTCTCATGTATTTAGACCATAACTTTGTTATTTCGATTTGTTTTCGATCAATTATTTCCTTCCCATCATAGGCGTTGTATACTGCATCCTTTATCCATCTTCGAACCACGTACGATTCCGGTATGGACTGAACACCATTACTTGAATAAATACAAATGATATGCCTACATAGTATTCCAGCTCTTTCAAACTTTTTACACGAGCATGTTGCCTCATATGTTCCTGTTTCGCCACATATCACAAAAAAACAAAGGAATAAAAAAAACTGCAACAAATATTATGCAACTGCAAGTGTTACTGTATATAACTCCATCAGGGTTTAGTTGTAACTTCACCAAACTATCAGAGTTGTAATTTTAAGCGTTGCTCTGTGATGCGTGTATTTTATATTAGGTTTTTACCTCATTTTTACACGTATTTTTGTTTTATTTATGTAGTATCTGGCTACAAATACCCCCGAATATTCTACTTTGGTTCGTTTTCTGTAAATTGCAGAAATAAACCAAAGAGGAGCTAAATCGAGCCATAATTCGTCCCATTTGCATGCATTTATGGAGAACGAGGAGCCGGAGCTTGGAAATCTAACACTTGGAAGACGCGTGACCTGGTTTCGGAAGGTGTTTCAATGTCTAACGTGCCTAAATAGCTCGATCGACTACTTTTCTAGTCGATCGAATGCTTTATATATTGAGGGTTACTCGATCGAGCAGTTCGAGTATACAAAAGAGAAGACATCACAAGGAGTTACTCGATCGAGTGGTTTATTTCCACTCGATCGAGAGGTTTGATGCTTAGTTGCTCGATCGAGTGGTTTATTTCTACTCGATCGAGTGGTTTATCCTGTTGTAGACTTTTTCCGCCTAGTTTCGTATGGGCTTTTGTAATTAGTCCATAGGTTAGGTTTAGGAGAGGATTTTCGTATGTTAAAAGAACACTAGACTGCGTAACTCCTCTCATTCACTTTTACTCTATCACTGACTACTGTTTCTTGGATTTTTACTCTCTTCTACTCTCTTGCTACTCGAATTCGGATTTGTATTGGTATTATTATTCTTCTTTAATTCCCTAATCATATTTACTCTTATTTTGCTATCTTTCTTCTATTATTTCATCAATTACTCCGTTTCAATCATTATTAGTTTTGCTATCATGTTTAATTCTCTTTATTTATATGTTGTTGTTGTTGATTCAATGATGATGCGTAGCTAATTCCCTTTTTCTAAGACTAAAGGGGATCCATGATTATGAAAGGATAGTAATCGATTTATTAGGTTAATGCTGGTGTAGTTCTTTGTTGTTAATCTACTTTGCATTTATCTCAGTATCATTTAATTGAGTCGACGCAATTAGGCATTTATATCATAGTGAACCTTGACCTGGACCGAAAGGTTGAAAAGGGCGAGACTAGAAGCGAACAATAGGGCATTATAGTTAGGGAGAAAGCTAAGCTATTTATGCTTTAGGGCGAATTGAGACCGAAAGGAGATATTCACTGCTCCTTAGACCATACTTGCATTGACCTGAGACCTAGATTACTTGACCGAATGATCATGGTGAACCGTCTGTCTTAGCTGCTTTCTCTATCTGCTTGATTCCTTTTCTCTGCTTTATTCTCTTTCTTACTCTCTTTAGTTTTAGAACAACACAATTAAAACCCCCCAATTTGGTTACCGAGACGAACTTAGACAAAGCTGACATTTTCCCATCTCCCTGTGGAGATCGACCCGACTTCCCTAGCTATATTAGTCAGAGCCAGTTGGTTATTTTTGATAGGTATACGACTGCCCTGACAAATTTTGGCGCCGTTGCCGGGGAGGTGGCGTAATTTTGTTGCTTGATTTAAGTTTGTTTCTCGTCTCAAGGAATTTATTCCTTGAGACTGATCTCATTTCTGCAAAGTTTTTGATTAGTTTTGCAGGTTATTTGTTTACTTTGTAAAGTCTATTTGCTGGAATGCCTAATATAGCCAGCCATTCAGAGCCTAATGTGGATTCGCTTCCAAAAGGTTTCCTATTACCCATTACTGATCCGGGAAACTTTGGAATCCACCCATCTTACATACAGCTGGTAGAGAGAAATCTCTTTAGGGGGTACTGAAGAAGATCCATGTAGGCATATAGAGTCATTTCATAGAGTATTGCTCTACCATTCCTCTTCTCTTTGGGTGACACAGACAAAGTTAAGGAGCCCTCTTTCCCTTTTCTTTAGCCGATGATACCGGGAATGGTTGAGAGATCTAGATAGGGAGGCAGCCGGTGTAACCGACTGAATTCCCTTGCTTTGGCCTTTTACAGGCGATATTTCCCACCGCAGCGCACCAATACCTTGAGAGCTCAGATTAGTTCTTTTGAGCAACTACCTACTGAAAACTTGGATGGGGCTTGGACTAGATTCAAGAAGCTTGTCCGCTCCGTGCCTCATCACGGGTTCAAGCGTTGGTTCCTTTGTACTCAGTTTTACAACGGATTATATCGAAACCAGAGAGCTATTCTTGATAGTGTAGCTAAGGGGAGATTCACGAAGAATGTTGAAGATGACCAAGGGTGGCGTCTCATTGAGGAGATGGCTATTCATGTCTCTAAATATGGAAATCCTCGAGGTAGTGAGCAAGTTAATGAGTTGGCAGCAGCTGCAGTGGAAGGTCCTAGCAAAAGTCTAGGTAATATGGAGATTACAGAAGCTATAGGCGAGAGTACACAGGTTTGTTCGATTACTGAGCATGTGGAGCTATGTGGTAGATGTGGCATGGAAGGGCATGACCCAATTGAGTGCCTGGCAAGTATAGAGCACGTCCTTGCTTATCATAAATACAAGCAAGGAGTTCCTTTTTCTCAACTGTATGAAGAAATGAAGAATGTTTCTACCCTTTCTACGCCAGCACCGCAACCGGTTTCTCCTTCTCCAAATAAGGAAATTGCCGAACTGAAATCTTTTATGTTAACCATAACACAACAATTTGGTGAGAAGTGCAATAGGAAAGAAACTGTCATAGCGGAATTGAGAGAACAAGTCGCGCAGTTAACACTCGCGAAAGACCAAGCCAACCTTCTGCCGACATGCAAACCAGTTAGTGCAGCGAATCTCCAAGTTGGCCTTACTCATGCAAACCAATTCCCTAATCATATTTACTCTTATTTTGCTATCTTTCTTCTATTATTTCATCAATTACTCCGTTTCAATCATTATTAGTTTTGCTATCATGTTTAATTCTCTTTATTTATATGTTGTTGTTGTTGATTCAATGATGATGCGTAGCTAATTCCCTTTTGCTAAGACTAAAGGGGATCCATGATTATGAAAGGATAGTAATCGATTTATTAGGTTAATCTTTGGTGTAGTTTTTTGTTGTTAAGCTACTTTGCATTTATCTCAGTCTGCATTTAATTGAGTCGACGCAATTAGGCATTTATATCATAGTGAACCTTGACCTGGACCGAAAGGTTGGAAAGGGCGAGACTAGAAGCGAACAATAGGGCATTATAGTTAGGGCGAAAGCTAAGCTATTTATGCTTTAGGGCGAATTGAGACCGAAAGGAGATATTCACTGCTCCTTAGACCATACTTGCATTGACCTGAGACCTAGATTACTTGACCGAATGATCATGGTGAACCGTCTGTCTTAGCTGCTTTCTCTATCTGCTTGATTCCTTTTCTCTGCTTTATTCTCTTTCTTACTCTCTTTAGTTTTAGAACAACACAATTAAAACCCCCCAATTTGGTTACCGAGACGAACTTAGACAAAGCTGACATTTTCCCATCTCCCTGTGCCTCCTTTTAAGGTACACTTCCTCAAACCTAGCAGATTTACCAACGGCATGCTCCTTCATTATCTCGCCCCAGCGAACGTCAAATTCATCTAGTTCAAGTTCGTCGTCCCAGATTATGGCATTTAACTTCTTTATAAATTCGGCATAATCTTTGGTTGTACCCCCGTATTTGACTGGTACCTTGTTCATTATATGCCACATGCATAAGCGATGCTTAGCTGTCTTAAAAACATTCTTGACAGACTTTATAATACCCGCACCTTGTTCGGTTATAATATATTCCGGTTCCTTCCCACCCATTGCCACCAAAAACCGTTTGAACACCCAATAAAAATAGTCCTCGTTCTCCCTGAAAAGAAGTGCACCACAAAAATTTATTGAACGTTTGTGATTATCAATACCCGTGAAAGGTGTAAATACCATGTCATACTTATTTGTCGAGTATGTTGGATCGAAAGACACAGCATCACCAAATACAGAGTAGTTTCGTCGAGCAATACCATCCGCCCATATCGCCCTGATCAAGCTTCCATCGGCATCGACTTCATAATCGAAGAAGATATTTTCATGTGTTTCTGCCATGTTTTTAAATCGATCTATGAACAATTGACCGTCCCTCTCATTAATATAGCACTTAACGTTTCTATGAAAATTCTTGAAGTCACTTAAACTCGCACCAATATTTTCGAACTCATTAACATGTTCCTTGCACATTTTATATGTCCTTGTAGCACCTATCTTCAGCTGAATTCAAACAACGTCATTTACACTGATTAAAAACAATCCAATAAGTTTGTAACTTCACACATATGTGTTTGGAACTTCAATGCAGTAACTATGTGACTTTAACCATAGGGTAACTGTAACACTGAAAGATGTAACTCAGTCCGCTGACAGTGTAACCCTAACCGATATTTGTGTAACTCCACCAAAAATTTTAATCCAATGAGAATTCATAGCCTAAAAATGTAGTGCAATGTAACTGGAACTTCAATTGAATAACTTTGGAACTTCAAAACGAGAATTATGTAACTTTAACAAAAATTTAACTTTAACGCTCATAATGTAACTTTATCTTATAAAATATGTAACTCTACTCGGATTATGTGTAACTTTAAGGAAAGTGTAACTTTAACACTGATTCATGTAATTGTACCTGGGTAAATATGTAACTCTACTCGGATTATGTGTAACCTTAATGAAAGTGTAACTTCAACAGTGATTAATGTAATTATACCTCAAGGAAAGTGTAACTTTCACAGTGATTAAAATAGGAAGAGTACACTAACCCTCGAGTTATAGACTATAAGCTCCTTGTGATACTTATGTAGTTTCCTTGACAACTTTTGAAACTCCTTATCTCTCACTTCAACAAGTTCATGATTGTGTCCCGCGTGAAATCGGTCAACTAATAAAACACCATTGAACATGAGCAATCTAATCCTCGCTTTTCACCCAATCCTCCTTACTTTCGTTTTTCTCCGCTGCTTTTCTCCAATTTCTTCCCTCTCTTGTGTGTCCTTAAATAATTCAATCTCTCTCTCTTTGCACAGCTTTTTTGCGTATGTAAATCCCTCTCGGTTACAAACTAAAAGTTTTGATTTAACGGTCCCGTCACGCCACTTCTTTGTCGTGTATATACGCACATCGAAACCATATGCAAGAGCGTACATCTTATAGAACTTTACCGCTTCCTCTATGTCATTGAACTCCTGCCCGACAAATGGTGTAAACTCGCTTTCTACAATCCTACAAAATTCATCTTCGCTTACATTTTGCATGACTTCTGCAAATTCATGTTCTCCTACCTCTGGTGCGTCCTCACAGCAATCCTGCTCTGTAAAAAATAAAAACAGAAACTGTCATAAGTTTTTTGCTAACACAACAAAACAATTTTATAGATTAACTGAAACTAAAACTGTAACTTTATCTCCAATTAACTGTAACTTTACTCCCAACCGAGTGGAACTTTTCTTCAGAGCTTTTATACACAGAAGAACTCCTACTCTCTAGGGTTGCCAAATTACACGCATTATTTACCTATGACTAAACAAGCGACATAACACTCCTCCTGCAACATACACGCTGGGCAACATAACAGTTTTTGTAACTCTACATCTAAGTTTTTTGTAACTTTACATGTCAAGACTCTTCATCTTCATCTTCCAACTTCTTTTCTTACCCATCAGAATAATTCCATATCAATTTTTTTCTTAAAAAAAATTATTTAGAAAAAAAAAACAAAGTTGAAGTCGTCCCTAAATAAATAAAATCAACACACTAAAATATTGTACTTACCATTGTTGAACTCGACAATCTGCATATCGTCCATGGTTGTCGATATTTTGATTTATTGTAGACGACCCCTTTTTTCAGATAGTTGCATGCAAATTCCGGATTATATACGAACAAAGGATGGAGATGAAATTGGAACTCCAATAAAAATATGGATATGAAGACGTATGTGGAAGAATGAATTATGAATGAATAATGAACATGAAGCCTTGAGGAAGATGATGAAAGAGAAAAAAAAATTTGATGATTAAACGTCATATTGGAAATAGTTTAGATTGTGTTTATGTCAGTTTTAGGAAGCTAAATCCACACTAATGACAGCCAAAGTGTATTAATCACACGTTGCTTTTTTTTTCCTCTCATTAATATTGTCTAATTGCCCATCTAATCTCCACCATCCATCATTCTTAATCTAATGGTTCATATTAGGACTTAAGGACTCAACTAATTATAAGGACTTATTAGAACTAGTCTATATATATATATATATATATATATATATATATATATATATATATATATATATATATATATATATATATATATATATATATATATATTCATACCCTTTTATTATTGATTGTATATAAAAATGATTAGAATGGAGAAAGTGTAATAATATATTCATAAATTGTTGTGTAGGACGGTCTTTTAACATAAGACCAACCCGTTAACTAAAAGTCCAAATTAAAAGAAATGGTAACTGATTCTGTGTACAAGTCTATATCATACCATCTCCCCCAGGTTTTATAGCTGTAGTCCCTTCAACTACACCTTCCCTACGTCAATTTAAAACTCTGCACATAAGCCTGCCACCCATATGTACACGGTTCAACTCCAATAGCAAAGTCGACAACATTCTCGCACAATTCCTCCACATAGATATTCAGCTTTCAAACTAAAAAGGGTAGTTGTCAATATAAAATCATACTCCGTACTACATATTGAGAATAAACAAAATAAAAGTTTTTGATTCTAACTCTATATATAAGCCAATTAAACTTGTGAACTAATTGAAACCCATAATTTTCAACTTAAAGCTCAAAGTTATCAATATAAAAACATAAGTATTCATGTTATAATAATTAGTTGAAGTTTAGAAGTATGGAAGTTTAATTTTAAAATTGGAGACCTTTAAGATCAAGATCCAAACCTAGGGACGGAGTAGTTGATGTTGACAGTGACTATCATCATTCTTTACCTTTGGTTTTAGTTGATTGATGGAACCGTGGAAGGATATAAAAAACCGAACAATGGCGACGAAAACAAAGATTAAGAACGTGTGATGATCTGGATTTTAGAGAAAGTGGATCAAGGGGCACTGGTGACTGGTGAGGATGTAGACGACGGGAGAGGTAGAGGAAGCAGTGCTGATAAAGACGTTAATTGTAGATTTGGTAGAAGGGAGTGTGAACTGCAAATTTACAAGTGGTAGCGTGGTAGGGGAGGAGAGGTTTTTAATTTGTTTTCATTATAATTGGGCTGCTCTCTCCTATTATTGGGGCTCGTCTTATGATATGAGGCGGTTCCCATAGGAGAGTTGTTGTAATATATTATTGTAACCAAATTTAAGTGTCAAAATAGATACAAAATATCATTTGTATAGAAATTATAAATTAGGCCCAACATTTGTATTTCAAACTCTAATGTCAAGCCCATTTTGTAGATTAAAGTGATTTAAGAAAATTTTCAAACTTAACTTTATCTTTTAGTGAACTGGGGATTATGTTATTGAAATATTTTACCAACGTATGATAATATTAAAACTTAATACTTACCATCTAACTATACCATAACACTTTTATTTTCTTGTATATTTTTGAAAGTTCTAGTAAATAATTGGAACGGAGGAAGGAGAGATCCCTGACCATATTCAATCAAGAGTTGGTGCAAATTAGTAAAAAAAGCGTAAGCTGATGGCTCGTTATCATATAACTTGTGAGACATGCCGCTTGCTCTCGACAAGTAATCAAGTACTCCGTATACAACACAGTCAACAGAGTTGGTAGCTGCTTGAAATGAGAATAAATAATCTAAACCGTTGACTTATGAAGTCATGATTGAGTCTATGCATGGAGCACAAATCTAAGACAAATTTATGCGGTGGAAAGCATGCATTTGAGATGAGCTCCACGCAAAAAAAAAAAAAATAATTCACCATGTGCTAAATTACAGATTCTTGTATAAGACGGATGAATAAGCCAAAAATAGAAGGCATTAAAAAAGGTAAAAAAATTGTCTAATATACCAGGTGAGGTTATATATAATCCGGTTTAAACTTAATTAAAATAAATAGTACCGTCTTAAACAAGACTATCTGCTATTAAATTGCTAAATTAGTAATTTGAATCTCTTTGTTTCTTTCCCTATTCGTTTTCTCTAAACAGTCCAAATGAGAGTTTTCATGGCAATAAGTCAATAATAATGATTGTGGTTTCATATAGCATTCTTCCATGACCACCACAAATAAGATCTTACAACCTGTTGTACAGTAACATTGTACAACATGCCCATATATATTAAATATTAAACTATTTAGGCCCAATAAAAGAAAAAAAATTATATACAACTCCTTTTTCCCTGATTCTGATTTCTCTCCAGTCGACAAACCATCCTCTTTCTTTTCACTAAATTTCTCTTAAACGACAGTCGACAAACCTTTCTTTTCCGTAATTCTGATTCTAATATGATGAAAGGGAAGCAATTAGCATCATAATCAAGGAGGAAAAACGCATCTAACAATATTTTGTTGAACGAGAAGCAATTTACATCATCATCAAGAAAGAAAAATGGATCTAACAATACTTTGAGGTAAATTTCTACATCAATCATACGAACTATTATTAGAAGAATACAAGCTAAAAAGTACGAGCATATAAGAATACGAGCTATTAAGATAAGAATACGAGCTAATGTAAACAGAATACGAGCTTAAAAGGATCAAGAGCTTTAAAATAAGAGCACATAAGAATACGAGCTATTAAGACAAGAATACGAGCTAATGTAAAAAGAATACAAGCTAATGTTAAAAAAATACAAGCTCAAAAGGATCAAGAGCTTTAAAATACGAGCACATAAGAATACGAGCTATTAAGATAAGAAGACGAGCTAATGTAAAAAGAATACGAGCTTAAAAGGATCAAGAGCTTTAAATTACGAGCACATAAGAATACGAGCTATAAAGATAAGAATACGAGCTAATGTAAAAAGAATACGAGTTTCAACTATTTTCATGCATTATAAATTTTGGATAAAAAAATTCCTTTCTTACGAGTCATGTCATATGATTTGTTCCGCATAGTCAATTAATTATAATAATTTAAGGGAGAATATGATTCATTAATTGGATGATGGAGGAAGATGGAGAGGAGTGAGAAAAATATGGAAGCAGTCAGAGGAGAGAAGGGGGATTGAATTGAAAATTGAATTACGTTAAATTTTTTTTTTTTTGTAAAAGTATTTGAAAAAGGACTAAAATACCCTTGAATGTATAATGCTATTGTACATCTAGTTGTATAGTCTTGGAACCGCATGATCACACGTCCACGCCATTTACCATAAACACACATTAATTAATACATTATCATATATGAATTTTTTTATTTATCTACGTTATTATCCTTAGCGGTCCAGATAAGTTTTCCAATATCCGAATCATCCTAAATGGTAAATGCTAATTTAGTCGTGAAGGGAACTTTTCAAAGGCAAAACTTCCTTTTCTTCATCAATCCATGATAGATTAGAGATAAAATTCATCGAGACTTTCTCTTGAATAAGAATCATTCTCAGCGCTCCCCTAATTTGATTAGTTGGCATAAAGTTTGTTTACCGAAATCGGTTGATGGACTGGGGATAAAATCTTCTAAAACAGCTAATAAAGCTCTTCAAATGAAACTCTTATGGAAAATTCTTATGGATAAGAAAGCATATGGGGTCAAAGTGATTACTAAAATATACCTGAGATATTGTTCACTCTTTGATCATAAGCTTAATTCAGTCTCTTCGTGGCAATGGCGTAAACTTATGAGTTTTCGGACTCTATTTAGAAAAGAGTTGAGATGGAAGGTTGGGAATGGTAGCAATATTAAATTTTGGACTGCTAATTGGGTCTTTTCACACCCAATTACCAGCAATATTGGTGATGACAGTACCCGTGATCTTAATCTTTTGGTTAAAGATTTCATAACCTCTTATAAACAATGGGATTTTTGTAAATTATCCAATTTAGTGAACAACGATATTGTTAATCAGATTACTAACATTCCACTGCAACATAATGATATTTCGGATACCCTACTTTGGGGGGTTGTCCGTAGATGAAAATTTTTCTACCAAAACAGCAACATGGTTAGCACAAGGTTTGTTCGACCAAAGTCTTGAAAAATGTGAATTTCACTGGATTTGGAAATTGAATATTCCTCCAAAGTTAAATTTTTTCCTTTGGAAAGCCTGTGTTGATGGCGATAAGAAAGCGCTCTTAGTTCAGTTCGGTAGAAAGTGGGTCTCCAAAACCCGATGTCGTAGGTTCAAATCCTACTGATTCCATTCTTGTTTGAATTCATAAATTATAATTAGACTGGAAAAATAAACAGGAATATAAAATTTATCGAATCCATGGGAGGTTAATAAAAAAAAAATTTAATCAAAAGTCCAACTGATCACCACGTCTGTATTGTAAATATGCAGTTACAAATAATCCCACCAAAGTAATAGGAATTAGACCTAAAACGATTCCAAATAGAAAAACTTCAATCATTTCAATTCATTTGAAAAAAGAAAATAAAGGTAATATCGATCCCTAAATATTAATCGGAATTGCCCAAGAATCTCACTAACCAAAAAATGTCAATTGCCAGTTATAAGTTATAAAAGAATCCGACGGAAAGATTTTGTGAGTTGTTCATTCACTTAATTTCAAATAAGTCGTATCTTGTTCAGACCTATAAATAGAACGAAAGTTATAGTTAAAGCCGCTAGTAAAAAACCGAAATAACTAGTTAGAGTAGGCATGAAGGAACTAAATGGAATATGTTCTTTTTATGCATATGTTTATAAAGTACTTACCTAAGATTATATTTTGTTTTGAGAGGTTTGACGAAAAAAAAGTATAGTTAAAATTTATATTTTTTATATTTTAATAATAATAATAAGTTCAATTGAAAGTTTTTAATTCATCAACTATTACATTAAAGAAAGTAAGGGCGGTCTAAAAAAAAAAAGAAACGGCTTATTGTGCTTCCCAACGAAAAGCAGACTTCTTAAAAGTCATATTAATGTCCCATCTATTTGTGTTTTGTGCAACCATCATATTGAAAACAAAGATCATTTCTTTTACGAATGTCCCTTGATTGGTTCAGTTATTCACGACATGAATATTATTAGCTTTAACAATTTTTTGTCTATTTATGATAATATTACAAGTCAAAGCTTTCTTATGAAACTCAATTATCTCAAAGACTTAATTCCAAAAGATGATTTCATTAAAATTATCTTTATTTGGTGGAATGCATGGTTTTATAGAAATGACATTATCTTTAATAATGTTCATATAAAAAAGAAAAAAAATTATTATTTTATGTAATAATAGCATTAAGATCTGGAATGAGACTAGACATAAGAATCTCAACAATCTCGAAAAAGACAAGTCAAGTAGAATCAATTCTAGTAAGGAAGAAATCGGGTGGGAGAAACCTAGAAACAGTTTCCTAAAGCTAAATTTTGACGGTTTGAGAATAGAAGGCAATAAGTTGTTTTAGGATATTGTATAAGAGATCATAATGGTAAAGTTGTTCTGTTACGAGCAAAAAAGTGCGGATCAAATAATATTCTTGTTGCGGAAGCTCTCGCTTTAAAATAATATATTTTAGCCACTAAACCCTTACGAATCTCAAAGTTTATTGTGGAGGTTGATAATTTATGTATTATTAACTCACTTCGTAGTACTTGGCAAATTCCTTGGGAAATCTCTAGTATTATCAAGGATGTGAAATTAGACAGTCATTTCTTCGATGAAATGATAATTAAATATTGCTTTCGTGAAACCAACAAAGTTGCTGACTTCATGGCTTCTATTGAACATTTATGTCGAACTCTTTTGAGGTGGTTTGAAAGCCAGTGACTTCAACTTACCTCACTCATTCGAAAGGATAAGATAGGTTGTTCCTATACCCTAAAGAATCAACCTGATTTTTTTACCTTATTAAAAAAACGATCAAATGAGGTAGAAATAGAATAATAAATTAATATTTTTATATGAGAAAAAAAAAAGTAATGGCATGGTCGCACACTCGCATGGATAGGACTTTCTCCAAAATAAAATTATACGATTCACTTTATCTTTTAATAATATTAATTAAAAGCAACTTTTCTTTTGTACATTAATCATGTAAAAAGTATATGTAAACATTTAGTAATACAAGTTTACTAGTGTATGATAGTATACATTTGTAATTGTATAAACGTATGTTTAGGGTGTGTTTGGATAGCAAATGTGGAGGGAAAGGGAGGGGAGAGAGAAGGAGGAAAGGGAAAGGGAGGGAGGGAGGGAGGGGATGGGGGAAGGAGGGAAGGGAAAGGGAGGGAGGGGGAGTGGGGTGTGGGTATTTGGATACAATTTCCTTCCAAATCTTACCTATTGTGGAGAGATTTTGATTTGCCTTATATTAGGCCGTATTAGGCCCGTCTTATGAGATTAGTCCATTTGTATTAGGGTTTTATCTATTCCCTCATTTGCATTGTATTTAAGTGATACATTCACTGCTTAATCAATACAACAATACATTTTCCCCTTCTTCTCTATAGCTTAACATGGTATCAGGTTCTTGGTTCGATTCGAAACCCTAAAAATAATAAAAACGCTTCCGCCTCTTCTCGCCTTCCCCACTTCGTCTCTTTCAAATGGCGCCACCAGAAAGCGAGAAGTCCACCTCCATTGATATCATGTCTCCTTTTTATCTTGGTAGTCATGATATCCCTAGCCTCGTACTTACGGATATTAAACTCGGACCCGATAATTACGAGGAATGGAGTCGTTCCATGAAGATGTCCCTCAAATCACGCTGGAAATTTGGTTTTTGTGACGGCTCCGTTGATAAGCCGACAGACAAGACTCTCCTCGGGCAATGGGAGGTTATCCATTGCACCGTTGTCCAGTGGATTATGCGCACCATCAATCCCTCGATC
Source organism: Silene latifolia (assembly GCF_048544455.1). NCBI lineage: Eukaryota > Viridiplantae > Streptophyta > Magnoliopsida > Caryophyllales > Caryophyllaceae > Silene > Silene latifolia. Next base: position 37,085,841 of record NC_133531.1, read on the forward strand.
AAGCACGGCATTTCATATTTCGAAGATGCTCAGTCTCTCTGGGACGATCTAGCCGAGCGATTCTCCACTGTCGACGGTTCCAAAATTCAGGCTCTCAAATCCGATCTCCATGACTGCAAGCAAGCGAAAGGTATGTCCGTGACCACCTATTTTGGTAATTTAAAGGATTTATGGGATGCCCTAGCAAATCACGAACCCTCTTTCGCTTGTAAATGTGGACGATGTACTTGTGGCATTGCAAAAGACGCTCTTGCACGACAGGACACTGAGCGACTCCACAAGTTCTTGATGGGTCTTGACCGTTCCATCTATAGCACCCTTCGTTCTCAATTATTGTCGCTCGAAACCCTTCCCACTCTCAATCGCGCTTTTCAATTAACTTTATAAGAAGAGCGATTACAAGGTGGGACTGCTACTCTCGATGAACCCTCTGATTTGGCTGCATTTTCTGTCCGTTCACCATCGACAGCCGCTCCTACTGATTGGCGGGTCCTTCGTGATCTTGAGCGACAAGAGCGTCGCAAACTCACTTGTGGTTTTTGTACCGGTCCTGGGCATGATGTTACCAGTTGTTTTATAAAGGCACAAAAATTCCCCGACTGGTGGGGAGACCGCCCTCGGACTGTGGAACAGGTGCGTGCTCATGCACGAAGTAACACGGGGTCCTCTGCATCGACCTCGGCTCGCGTAAATGTTGCTGTCGCGGGTCCTTCGTCGAGCTCACAGGATCGCCTTTCTGGTATGTTTTATTCCACTTGGATAATTGATTCGGGGGCCTCTCACCACGTTACAGGCGATATTACATGGCTTACCAACACTTACACTATTTCGGCCTGCCCTATTACCCTTCCCAATGGTAGTCAGGTTTCGGCCACAATTGCAGGGACCGTGTATTTTTCGGAATCGTTAATTCTTACTCATGTCTATTATGTTCCTAGCCTTACGTGCAATCTTTTATCTGTCTCACAATTAGCTGCAGCTACAAATTATGTCTTGAATTTCACTCATAATTCATGCTATATTCAGGACCCTTCATTGAGGACGAGGATTGGAGCCGGTGAATTGCGAGACAGATTGTATTTTTTACGTGTGGTGGGTCGGCCAGCTGTTGTTCATGCCGTTACTGCTGCGGATTCTTTTCCGCTATGGCACAAGCGCTTGGGTCATCCCTCAAATAAAGTGGTGCATCTACTTCCTCAAGTTAGCCGTTTTAATGTAGTCGAATTTCCATGTGATGTTTGTCATGAAGCCAAACAAAGTCGTCATCATTTTCATTTAAGTGATAATAAAGCGTCGGATATTTTTACATTAATTCATTGTGATTTATGGGGTCCTTATAGAACTCCGTCCTCCTGTGGGGCAAAGTATTTTTTGACTATTGTCGATGATTATTCCGGAGCTGTGTGGGTTTACCTTTTGTTTGATAAAACGGAAGTCACTGCAACTTTTAAGAATTTTTTGGCTATGGTCCATACACAGTTTTCTAAAACTGTCAAGTTGGTACGTTCTGATAATGGCACTGAATTCAATGTGATGGCCGATTATTTTAGCACAAATGGCATTCTGTTTCAGACCTCTTGTGTAGGTACCCCTCAACAAAATGGGCGTGTGGAGCGGAAACATCGTCACATATTGAATGTTGCTCGCGCACTCCTATTTCAAGCTCATTTGCCAGTCTCTTTTTGGGGTGAGTGTATTTTGACTGCTTCTTACTTAATTAATCGCACTCCGTCACCGCTCCTCCAAAATAAAACTCCGTATGAGCATCTGTTTAACAAGCCTCCATCTTATGAGAATATCCGAATTTTTGGCTGTCTATGCTTTGTCCACAATCAAAACACTAAAGGCGACAAATTTGCTAAACGTAGCCGGAAGTGTATTTTTGTTGGCTACCCATATAATAATAAGGGTTGGAAGGTTTTTGATCTTGAAACGCGTAAAATTTCGGTTTCTCGTGACGTTTATTTCTATGAGAATACTTTTCCTCATGCTATTCGAGAAGTTCCTGCATTAGACAAAAGCGACCAACCTCTTGATATACCAATTTGTGACGATAATCCCTCACCCACCCCTGTCTCGCCTGTCGTGGTCACGGATACTGACCCTACCAGTGACACACTTGAGGCCGCGACATCAAATGCCACTGATGAGATTGAACAATCAGCTACCACGGTCACTAATGAACAACCTTCGGCTCACGAATTAGACCCTACTGCTTCTTCTTCATCTGCCGCGGGTACCGACACTACTGCTCTTGGCCGTGGACATCGCATTAAAATTCCTTCGACTCGGCTTTGTGGTTTTCTCACGGGCACCGCAGCTGACTCCACCACACCACCGTCTTCGCCTGACAGTTCATCGTCCTCTCCGTCCTGAAGGAAAAGGAGATCTATATACTCAACATATTCATATATGTTTTATTTTAATTTGTCATAAAATTAAATGGTGGATCTTATGCATGCAAACTAATAAACAATATAAAGAAGAAACCATCATCTTACATTGTGATTTTCGGATTTATGGACACAAGTGAGTTCACCTACTCACTTGTTCTTGAGCTTCCAAATATTGGATGAACAAGGTTCAAATTAGAACCTCTCCCAAAAGCATATACCCAAGGAAACTCATAATAACCAATATTATTTAGATCTAGTAATAATATTAGTTTTACTATAAAATTGACACAAAATAAATTGTATTTTTACTCTTGAAAATCTCGGTCAAGAGGGAGTATTTTTGAGATTTTATTTCTCTAGAAAAATCACATATTGTAGAGAGTATCTTTCTTACACTACTAAAAATGTTGTGTGTAAGGATGAATGAATAAATTGAAAAGAAAAACTCTTTTCTTTTCTCCTATGGTTGGCCGAAAAAATGCCTTGGGTAGTATGCCCAATGCATTTCACTTTTGCTCTTCACAAGAGGCTAGGCATGCAACTCTAGGGTTATCATTGTGTTTTATTTAGAATAAAATAAATTAAACAACACAAACCCTTAATGCCCTTCATATTTTCGGTTACCATGTAAAATGGTAGTCCATATTATCTTTGTCATTTGTTAATTGTAACATGTGTGACATGTTACTTGACTTATGAAATTGTGATGTATTTTTAACACATTAAAAATCAACATACTCATAAAATATGTCATTAACAAAATCGACTAGTAATTTGTAATTACTTGTACCAAAAGTGTTCCCGAATTATAAACTACAACATTCTGTATTTATAACAATTTATTCATTCCGTTTCAATTGTTTCTGTAAACAATAATTTCATCTAAGTAATGAAACAATTCGATTACTTAGACCGTGTCTCATTTAATCATATTTACAATAAGATACGTAAATTATACTCACAAAAATCATCCGTCAATTTTAAGCAATTTAATTAACTCGTATCGGTATACGATTAATTAAATAATCAATTAAGAGTATTTCCCTATAGGTATGACCTAAGGGGATCAACTGATCACCACCGTCGCACGAGAGTAATGTCAAACTCTAGTCAGCCAATCATTACCGATATGTGTGGACCAGTTGACTGTAAAATATTACATCCCACATGTATTCTTAAAATGAGATTTAATAGTGATATTTAAATCATGTGATCGCACTATTGTTGAGGACACATATTCCAACAATCTCCCACTTGTCCTCGACAAGTGTGCGTCACCAATTCTCTTGTCCTATTACTATCTCCCACTCAATGCAAGGTGTCTTTCGGGGTACTTGCAAGTGATCATATCGAGAGTGGTTTCCTCGATCTGGAGAATAACTGATTGACCGGAATTTTCTACCATAGAAACCTTCCGAGCGTGGCCACGCATTTCCAGTTCATTACTCCTCGAGTGGCCCTGAGATATTGTTTTAACCCTGACAAGGGGGTGGACAATTCCTATCGCACTTATTCCCTTCGACTAGCCACAACCATCATAACCCAAAATATGCCCATTTGACCCCATTTACGAAGGTCGTAGTAACATAAATCAAAGTTAATCTGAAACTGTGCCATCTTAGGCGAACAGTCTTTAGTCAAAAGAATCGACTCATTAGAATACTATAGTAGCTCCCGCCACGACCAGGCTATATAAATTTGCCAGAACTTTATAAGCGGTCCTTTGCCCGACAAAGTGTTCCTAACGATCGCCTATGTGATCGACTAGTCATCTCACATGACTGTATGGCACTGAACTTGCCATCAATCGCATCACACTCTAGTCACTTCGAGATGTCACCTCATACAAGTGACTATGGGCGAATACTATGTTAATCCGGGTTCACTTTAACGGGGTTCAATATCGTCATACAACCCGTTTGGATGTAACAAAGTATAAAAGGAGTTTTTCAGCTTAAAAACTCGAACGACAAATGTGATTATCACATATTAATAGTCAATACCTGATTACTATTTCATATTCTATAATCTAATTTGATCTTTTATGTAGTTATTAATCTCAATCCAATTGAAATGACATGACTCATCATGTTAAGCCTATGAAAAGGCTTTGGTTAGTAGGGTTTATCAACTTCTTGTACCTAACTCAACCTTACTACATACTCGTTTTCCTTTGTAATGTATACATTTGCATTACAAAACTTTTTGAGTACGTGTCGAGATCCAATCAAGACATAGGCCCTCTAGCCTTAGAATAGCTCCCACTGTTTTCACAGTGTGCGGGACTCATCCTTCTTGCACATCTCATGATTGCAAGTGTACTCAATTTGCGTTATAAATATCTCTCATTGTTCTTTATTGCCTAGAACGATTCTAGAAAATCTACTTCTTAATTAACATTGCCACAATGGTATCTTAACCATCCTAATTGTGTTTTGATTATGGTTTTGTCGGAAACCATGCGCAATCTCAATTGTCAATTGTCACTTGTGTAACACCCTTACACAAAATTGCATCATAAACACTTTGCATCATAGCCTTAATGCTTCTGCAAGCACTTAAGGGTAATCTTTATGGCTTACTTGGTAAAGATTACTTAAATTCGATTTTGAAAACAATTCATCATACTCAAGGTATATGAAGTGTTATACATCATTACTCATTTAATTGATCCGGCAGCGGAAGCAAATGGAATCAATCAAATATGTTCAATTTAATTGAACTAGTCATGAATCTTATCAACATAAGACTTGTTATTGACGCTAATATCATGTAGATTTATCTTCATAAATCTGGATATTAAAGATGTATTATATTACTCCAAAAGTCTTAAATCATTCTCAATGATCAATATGTCATCCACATATCGGTCTAAATAAAATTTCCGTAACTCCCACTAAACTCCATGTATAAACACAACTTCTCGACTTATCGAGAAAAGTTTTATAACATGATCAAAACATTGATTCCAACTCATTGATGTCCTACTTAAGACCATCTCTTAAGTTGCACATTATCTTAGGATTGCAAGAATCTATAAAACTCATGACATGTATTGAATACATTCCTTCTTTTGAAGAAGTGGGTTTTAGATTCACATGTTGTATGCGTATCCTCATAATGAAACACAATCCCTAAGAAGATCCAAATAGACTTAAGCATTTCAATTAGTGCAAAACACTTTGCCACCAATCTTGCTTTGAAATCTCTCTTTATTAGTGCAAAACCCTTTGTCACTAATCAAGCCTTTTTATTTCGGATTTTCATGGCTCTAAGCCTTGTATTGAGTTGTGACTTAAACACTCTTATGTAAGTCATATGTTCATTACTTTCTAGAAGTAATCAACTTGAATCAAACGATTTCTTTTGTAAGATATAAGCTCTTTACTTTCTTAAAAGTAGCATGAATTCATCATCTTTAACAAGTGACGAATTTAACCTCCTAGGTTTTGAAGAAACAATGTCTTACACAAAACGTCTCATGTAGCCAAGAAAGACCAGTTTCTTGCGACATAACATTCTCTGTGGCATTCTTTGTGGCTCTTGAATAATTTCTCCCACTCTGTCTTCTAAAATAAACTTGTATTTTAGAAAGACAGTTTCACGAGCCGCAAACCCGTCGTACTCGAAAAATGAGCATTTGTTTCTTGTGAAAACTTACAAACATGGTACCCTTACCATTTCATATCTCATATGATTCGATTTAGTGGAAAAATAATTTAGACAAAAATGATAAAATCCCCAAAAGGATCAAGTAACTCAAAGTAACTTGATTGAAGTCCAAACCATATCAAATAGCGTTTGATTTCTTATCCAACCACACATTATTCCATAATCCGTGCTAAGAGAGATTAACTTGTGATACTATATCACATTTCCTTTGTCTTATATCAAAGTCTTCACTTTGATAATCCCATCACGACTAAATCGTGATTCCTTGAACTCTTTAAACTTCTTCAAAGATTTTTCTATTTACCTTATTAAGTGAACACATTAGCGTCAACTTAAATCGTTGGTAAAAGAAAATGATTAACCTATTTTGGATCAATGATTTAAAACCTCGATCTCCTTTTCAACCAAAAAGCACGAGATATCTTGCTTTGAATACAAGATACGCATATACCATTAACAATCTAATGGTTTCAAGAGTACTCGATAACTCTTTGCGTTCATCATTCCAAAATTCAAGGTTTAATCTTGGGTTACCAATTTGAGTCTTGCATCATCTTCATGATATATCATTCTAGTTTGGTTTAGAATATAATCACCTTGATAATGGGCTAGCCATACATCAAATCGTGGTGTATAGGGTCACAAAAGTGAAACCTCTTTTGTATCTTAACAAGTTTGTATTCTTATTTAGAGTTTATGTACTTAATAGTCACAATTAAGTACAACTCCAAACCCAAAAACTAGATTTAGTACACAATGACTCTATCTCTCGACTTCACTGTTGCTAGTCGTCATATTCTAATCATCTTATGTGTCGAATACAATGATGAAAACCTCCACTGGTTTCTAATATTGACGAAGTGGTACTAGCAAAATTTATGTTTAATCAAATAAACATTTAAAGAAGAAGGTCCCATTAGATGTCCCACAACTAACTTGTTGATTCTTCAATAATTTGGGGTAGTTTCCTTTCTTGTGTCCAACATTTAAGACAATGGAAACTTTATCGGTCGGGATTGATAGGTTTAGTATCGCTATTCTCAACAACTTTACTTTTAACATTACCTTGTATCCATTCCATTATAATCTTTACTTCTTGAACCTCGTCCTCATCTTAACGGTTTAAGAGAATGCTCACACTTATTTCAATGAGTCTTTGCTTTGAGAAGCAAAATTGAATTCATGAAGATCACTCTTCATTTGTTCGTTTTAGTCTTAAAACTTTCATTGAAGTGGTTGCGTTATTTTGGTCAATTTTGATTTCCAACAAATCTAGTTACCAAAATTAGAAACAATTCATTGTAAGTAGATGTGTTAGTCAAGAATCAAAAACCTGTTTGATAATGAATAACTTTAATCTATACTCTTTACAAGAGATCCTTAGCAATGGTTCATTTGAGGTTTTAGAAGCAAATTCATATTTGTCTTTAGTTACGATGTTTTAAATGGAGATTTGTGTCAAAAATCGAAATGATATCGTATATGAATTGTGGTAAATAAATAGCACAATATGATAACGGAATAATGAAAACAAAACATTCATCGTTATATTAATACTTGTAAACAAGTATAGCATTTACATAGTGACCTCTACCCAACTATGATAAATGATTCCAAGATCCAAATTCATATTAACTTGGGCACGGTGTGGCCGATACATCCCTTATCAATATAACTCGGTGGATTAACTCTTTAATCGATTCTACTTTTAGAACTCTTGGTCGATAAAATTACATTAACATTTATCTTTAGCCCAAAACACATCCGACAAGGGCACGGTGTGGCCGATACATCCCTTATCAAAAACTTTTGTTGAGTTCAACCCAAATTTTGGATCATGGACATTCGAATAAATGTGTCCATGATCCAAATCCACATCAACTTGGGCACGGTGTGGCCGATACATCCCTTATCAACATGAATTCGGTGGATAGACATTTATCACCCACTTCCCATACGTAACAAGGTTTGTACCCCGGTGTGGCCGAGTGCACTCCCTCACGAAATAGGTTTTCATGGTTTCTACTATTTGGTAAGGCTAAGTCTCAATTGTTTATTTTAGCGAGAGGTCATGTCAATTTATTATCTATCACGTTTTAAGTGAACTAAAGCGGTGAACTACGATAATTATAATTGGCACGGTCGATATACTCGATTAAAAGATGATGCATGTTTTAGTTATGGCGATTTAGCGATGCATGCAACATATAAATAAAATGCAAAGCATAAATTAAATAAAATCCTAGTATGGCCTTCCTAAAATAGAAAATCTAATTAACTATTACATATTCGGAAACCAACTCCATTGGTCCCTTGAACTTCGGTTGTGGCACGTATCTCGAGGTAACACCGTCTTTATGTATCGCCATCTTGAAGAAATCCGTCTTTGGGAACTCCGAAATGAATAAAATTACATAATAAATTACATAATTTCCTATTATACATTTGTAACAAAAATAAAATAAATCTATTAAATTACAAAACGGTGATACGAGATCACAATAAAATTACAACCGAATCGATATTCCCATACATTTCGGGAAATACCAATTAAAAAACTAAGGCCATACTAAGTAAAAAATTACATAATTCAAAAATTACATAAATTAAAATTATGACAATCATAAAGAAAATGCAGCATTATAATATGTATGATCATGTCCAATTTTATGCTAAATCCCCTTTAATTAGCCAATATCTTATATTACTCGGTTTTTACGGATTTGCGTGATTTCAACATTTTATAATCACAAAAATTACATAAATTCATATTTATGTATAAGTTAATTACCCTAACCTCTTAGGACTCAAAATTTAGTCTTCACTAATTATTTGACCATAATTAACTCATATTTCTAAAATTGTTCATTAATGGACCCAAAAATATAATAAAAAGCTATAAACTTCAATTAAATCACAAAAATTTCAAATAAATTCGAAATTTGAAATTTAAATTCATGAACATTCTGAAAAAATACCATGACACTCATAATGTTCAAAAACTTAGGTTAAAAAATTTCGAAAGTTATCGGGAAAAACAATGTTGCGGTTTATCGGATTTATCAATAAAAATCATAAAAACATGAGAAAAATTATATTCGTCAACTTTTCAATTTTAGATCTGAAAAACATAATAAAATGCAACATGTGACGTTTTTCCTTAGTCATGAAGTATGTTTTAGCAATTATTCACTAATTAAGTCACTACTTATGCTATTTTTCATCAAAATTCCATAAATCATGCATGAAGACTTCATTATAGCCTATTATTTTACACACATTTTGTAAAATTGCATGTGACAACATACTAAATTTTTATGACCATATTCGAAATATTTCTCATATTAACCTATTTTTCATCTAAATCCGATTTTTATCATGAAAAATCCATTTTTCGAGCATAAGAACTCATAAAATTATGAAAATTTCCAGATCATCTAAAAATTATATATGTGAAAACATATCCAAAAACCACTGGAAAATTCGAAATTTAGCTAATTTTCGTCCAAAAATGACATTTTTATCATAAAAATCACATTTTAATGCCAATATTATATAAAATGAACAATAAAATCCATAAATTAACCAAAATATCCTAAATACATTTTAGGATCAGAAACTTTAACATGCAAAAATTAATTTTGTGATATATCATAATAACACAAATTATACAAGTTTTATATGTTAATCTTTATAACTCGGAAAAACTTTTAACCGATTTGCATGCAAACAACCAAGGCTCTTGATACCGATTGAAGGAAAAGGAGATCTATATACTCAACATATTCATATATGTTTTATTTTAATTTGTCATAAAATTAAATGGTGGATCTTATGCATGCAAACTAATAAACAATATAAAGAAGAAACCATCATCTTACATTGTGATTTTCGGATTTATGGGCACAAGTGAGTTCACCTACTCACTTGTTCTTGAGCTTCCAAATATTGGATGAACAAGGTTCAAATTAGAACCTCTCCCAAAAGCATATACCTAAGGAAACTCATAATAACCAATATTATTTAGATCTAGTAATAATATTAGTTTTACTATAAAATTGACACAAAATAAATTGTATTTTTACTCTTGAAAATCTCGGTCAAGAGGGAGTATTTTTGAGATTTTATTTCTCTAGAAAAATCACATATTGTAGAGAGTATCTTTCTTACACTACTAAAAATGTTGTGTGTAAAGATGAATGAATAAATTGAAAAGAAAAACTCTTTTCTTTTCTCCTATGGTTGGCCGAAAAAATGCCTTGGGTAGTATGCCCAATGCATTTCACTTTTGCTCTTCACAAGAGGCTAGGCATGCAACTCTAGGGTTATCATTGTGTTTTATTTAGAATAAAATAAATTAAACAACACAAACCCTTAATGCCCTTCATATTTTCGGTTACCATGTAAAATGGTAGTCCATATTATCTTTATCTTTGTCATTTGTCAATTGTAACATGTGTGACATGTTACTTGACTTATGAAATTGTGATGTATTTTTAACACATTAAAAATCAACATACTCATAAAATATGTCATTAACAAAATCGACTAGTAATTTGTAATTACTTGTACCAAAAGTGTTCCCGAATTATAAACTACAACATTCTGTATTTATAACAATTTATTCATTCCGTTTCAATTGTTTCTGTAAACAATAATTTCATCTAAGTAATGAAACAATTCGATTACTTAAACCGTGTCTCATTTAATCATATTTACAATAAGATACGTAAATTATACTCACAAAAATCATCCGTCAATTTTAAGCAATTTAATTAACTCGTATCGGTATACGATTAATTAAATAATCAATTAAGAGCATTTCCCTATAGGTATGACCTAAGGGGATCAACTGATCATCACCGTCGCACGACAGTAATGTCAAACTCTAGTCAGCCAATCATTACCGATATGTGTGGACCAGTTGACTGTAAAATATTACATCTCACATGTATTCTTAAAATGAGATTTAATAATGATATTTAAATCATGTGATCGCACTATTGTTGAGAACACATTTCCCAACACGTCCTCCTCCTCAGGTACACCTTATGCCTTATCTAATTATATTAATTGTGCTAAATTTTCCGTTCCACATCGACATTTCCTCGCAGCAATAACGGAAGGAATTGAACCTCCGTCTTTTCGTGTTGCTATTTCTGACCCAAAATGGTGTCAAGCAATGCAAGAGGAAATAACGGCTCTCGAGAATAATGGAACATGGGAGCTCGTTGATTTACCAGCGGATAAAAAAGCACTTGGTTGTAGATGGATGTACAAAATAAAATATAAGTCTGATGGCTCTCTTGAACGATATAAAGCACGTCTTGTCATTTTTGGGAATCATCAAAAAGAGGGGATTGATTATGGAGAAACTTTTGCTCCTGTGGTAAAGATGATCACTGTACGAACTCTTCTTGCTGTTGCAGCTGTTCGAAAATGGGAGCTGCATCAGATGGACGTCCATAATGCTTTTTTACATGGCGATTTATCCGAGGAAGTTTATATGCGCTTACCACCCGGCTTTAGCAAAGGCCACGAGGGCAAGGTTTGTCAATTGCGTAAATCCCTTTACGGGTTACGTCAGGCGCCGCGATGTTGGTTCGCTAAGCTTGGTCAGGCCCTTCGTGACTATGGTTTCATTCAATCATATTCTGATTATTCTCTGTTTAGTTTGGCCAAAGACCAGGTTTGCATTCATGTTTTAGTTTACGTTGATGATTTGGTTATTGCGGGTAATGACTCGGCTGCAATTCTTGCTTTTAAAGACTATCTCCATCGATGTTTCCATATGAAAGATTTGGGGAAGCTTAAATATTTTTTGGGAATCGAAGTGGCTCGTAATTCCGAAGGCATTTTTCTAACTCAACGTAAGTATACTCTCGATATTGTTACCGAAACTGGGTTACTTGGTGCCAAACCGGTCGCTACTCCTCTCGAGCAACACCATCGATTGGGTCTTGATGAAAGTGATCCCCTCTCCGACCCTGAGCCGTATCGTCGATTGGTCGGCCGCCTTGTGTATTTAGCAGTTACGCGACCTGATCTTGCCTATGTGGTCCACACTCTTTCCCAATTCCTTCAGTCCCCTCGTGCAAATCATATGGCTGATGCCCTCCGGGTTGTTCGATACTTAAAAGGCAACCCGGGTCAAGGGATTCTGTTACGCGTAGGTACTGATTTCACGGTGACTGGATGGTGCGATTCCGACTACGCTAGTTGTCCTCTAACGCGTAGGTCGGTCTCGAGTTGGATTGTCTTCTTTGGTGGTTCACCTGTCTCGTGGAAGACAAAGAAGCAACATACCGTTTCTCTTTCGTCCTCTGAAGCCGAATACTGTTCCATGGCTAATATCCTTTGCGAGTTGAAATGGCTTGTTGGTCTTCTTTCCCATCTTGGTGTTACGGTGCCACTTCCCATGCGGCTGTTTTGCGATAATCAATCTGCCCTTCACATCGCTCATAACCCCGTATATCACGAGCGTACGAAGCACATTGAGGTTGATTGTCACTACATTCGTGACGCTATTACATATGGACTTGTCCTTGCTTCTCATGTGGACACTCATTCTCAGTTAGCAGATATTTTTACTAAAGCCCTTGGTTCGGCGCAATTTCATTCTCTTCTCGGCAAACTGGGCGTTCTTGATCCCCACGCTCCAGTTTGAGGGAGGGTATTAGGCCGTATTAGGCCCGTCTTATGAGATTAGTCCATTTGTATTAGGGTTTTATCTATTCCCTCATTTGCATTGTATTTAAGTGATACATTCACTGCTTAATCAATACAACAATACATTTTCCCCTTCTTCTCTATAGCTTAACACCTTAGAGGGGGGAAAATGAATCTCTCCAAATCTCTCCCCCTTCATTTTTCTCCACTCTTATGTGCTATTCAAACAAGAGATTTTATATCCAATACTCTCCCTTCCTTTCTTTTCCCTCCAAATCCCTCAATTCAAACACAACCTTAGTGATACAAACTCATTTTTTATAACATATGGAGTAAAAAAAAATTCAAATATAACTGTACGAAGTACTAGTGTATGTACCTAAAGAGTGTAAAGACGGTACTTCCTCCGTTTTAATCATTTCTGTATATTTTGTTTTGGTACAGAGATCAAGGAAAGGGGAGGAAAATATTTGTAGTAGTTGTAGTTAGTGAATGACAAATGGACATAATGAATGTGATGATCAAATTACTCATAAAAAAACCTATCTATATATAGAAGAGTAAACAAATGAATCAAACACGATAAAATAAAATAGGTTAATAAATAATCGGGGACGGAGAAAGTATTACTTTGGGCTTTTGTTATTTCTATATAACTATATAATCTCAAATTTAAATTATATGAGGTGTGTGCATAGGAGATAGTGATGGATTTAGGGGGGGTGGGGAGGCTAGGAGGAGCGCTCGCCCCCGTTGTAAATGAAAATTTCGCAAGTTTTACTTAAAATTTTTGTTTTTTTTCCGAGTTTGTTTTATAGCATTACTTGTCCGCCTCCGTTAACCTCGAATTTTGGCTCCGGCACTGATGGTAGACAATAAAATTAAAAGTGATTGTTAGACAATTATTTACGTATAACTCAATAGATTTAAGCCGGGCGGCACATTTCTTATTGAGCTGTAGCTTTCCAACGTAGCTCCTTGACGATATAGTACCATGCATGCATGCAATGAATAATTGATTGATGACGTTCATCTTTTAATTTGTTTAAATTGCAGTACGTATTCCACTTGCATGCATGCTTGCATGCATTCATGCTATATATTACGTACTCCGTTAGACGCTGAAATTATGTACTCTTTCGAGGTTAAGCAATTAGTGTTATTTTTTCATAAACCACAACTAATCCTACACAATATAAAAGTATAAGCTTTAATTTCAACAATGAGGTCTACTACCTACATAGTAAAGGTTCTCATACTATTTATCTTGCTCTCTAATGTCTTTTATTGCTGCCAAGCCGTTGCTCGATATCGTTTCGAGGTTTGTGTATATATTAGTTTTAGATTTTCAAATTAATTATATCAATTGAGTTGGAACTGAAAATGATCGATAATATAACAAGCTTTTATTATCATGTGATTGGGAAATACCGAGTTTCAATACTATTAGATGACGGTATTTTACTTTTCAGATTAACTTAAAAGCTCAAATTGAATGAAAGTTTAAAAACCTCACTAAAATTCTCTATGATATTTATTTTTGATGAATTAGGTAAGAGAATCATCATTCAAGAGACTTTGTAAAACAAAGAGCATCCTGACGGTAAACGGGCAATTTCCGGGACCAACGTTACATGTTCATAGAGGAGATACAATTATCGTCGATGTTTTCAACAAAGGCCAATACAATGTCACCATCCATTGGTATACATGCATATATACCTTTTTTATCCTTATTAGTTATGTTGTCTTTATTCATGCAACGTACTCCATCCGTCCAAGTCAATAGTTTATATTTTCATAAAATAAGTTAAACGTAAATTATTCAACGAGACAGAGACGGGGGAGTAATTAATTATGTCAAGTCCAACTACATGTCATTACGAACATGAAATAGTTTCTCAATCGATCTTTTCATTGGGTACGTAACCCGATTGTCTGAATAAATAGGCATGGAATAGCAATGACAAGAAATCCATGGGGAGATGGACCGGAGTATATAACACAATGTCCGATACCGCCGGGAGGCAAGTTTAGTCAAAAGGTAATATTTTCGAAGGAAGAAGGAACACTTTGGTGGCATGCTCATAGCAATTGGACTCGAGCTACTGTTCATGGTGCCATTTTGGTCTACCCTAAGCATCGAACTGCTTATCCTTTTCCCAAGCCTCATTTAGAAATTCCCATTATCTTAGGTATTTTTTATTTATTTGTCAAAACAATTCATGTCCAATAGTATCTTCGTCTCAATCATTTATTTACATTTTGATTAAAATACCCATTATTAAGAATTTAAAAAAAAAAAGTAAATATATAAATAAATAGGACGACGGAGGGAGTATTACAAGGATTTTATTAGAACTTTCATGATTTATTAACGATTTTTGAACATACGTTTAAACGTTGATTGTTTGTACTCCCTTTGTTCGACAGTCCTAATCCACAATAGAGTATTTTAATAAAGATAAATAAATGGTTGAAATAAAAGGAGTAACTTTTACTGATTAATATAAGGAGTAATTGATTTTGATGTTGAATAAAATTAAATTTACGTGAATGGCAGGAGAATGGTGGAATGTTGATATACAAACACTCTTCTATGCATTCATTGGAAGTGGAGGTGACCCAAATAATTCTGATGCTTACCTAATCAATGGTCAACCGGGTGATTTGTATCCCTGCTCAAAACGTGGTATGATTTTATCGGAATTCTCTGTCACATTTTTGTGATATATCTTATATTCAATATCTTTCCATATAATATATAAGAATTAAACATTAAAAATAAATATTTATATATAATAAAAAGATGAGATGCTAGATGATTAAGATATTGAGACACAAGATAGGACATAAGAGTGGACGGAGGATCCGATCGTTCAAATGGCATAATCGGCTGAAATTTTACTGCAGTAGCAAAAATATAACCCTTATGTAAAATCGAGAAAATATTAAATTATACGGAGTATTAATATTAAGATTGAGTATTATTTATCTTTTACCGTAAAAAAATAAAATTATTCTCCGTTCAACTCGTTTAAGGTCGTCATAAGCAAACTAGTATATCCCCCGTGCTACAACACGGTAATTTTTAGATGTAATTGTTAGAAGTGTTTGCATTTAGAGTATTAGTTTCAACTCATTTTCAGTTTTTTGGGGATCATATTGATAATATTTCATATCAAAATAAATAAAATAGGAAGGTCAACACATTTAATCCGAATAAATTAATGAATTTTGAGAGTGAATGAGATAGTTCGTATGAGGTCTTGACTTACTTTGTCAACTTTATTTAGAAAATAAATATTATATTATTATATTCACTAAAGGCATAAATCTCGTGATATCATCAGATCAACACAAATATGTATTTTAATTAACTTTGTTATTCATATTTTAACTTAATACATACAAAGTTTAAGTTAGTGAAAAATAATTATGGTAAAAATTGCATAAGAAGCAGATTTGTGTAATTTTAGTGTGTAACTGATGGATGATAATTATGGAGATGATTACATAATAAATTAGGCAAGTTTTATGCCATGCGTAATCCATAGATTAAGGAGATGATTGCATAATAATTTGAGTGCTTAACAATGGAGATTGTATAATAATACCCTAAATTATCCTAATATAGTGGGATGTACGTTTAACTACAATTTAGTGGGATGTTATCCATTTTCATTCCCATTCCCAGTGATTTAATATCCAAATAAATAGGCCCATATGAGGATTATGCAATTTAGGCGGGAAAATTACTAAGAGTATTATTCTCTTAGTAGTAAGGGGGATTACAAGGAACGTTTTTTTTTTAAAACCTTGAAGTATGTACCATTCAACATCCTTGATAGATGAATATCTCAATCAAAGTCTTAAGATAATTATTGAGGTCTAACTATTATATTTGTTCCTATTATGCCCCCTCACTCGAATACCCACTGGACTTGAAGAGTGGTTAGTACACAGGCTACCCCAAACCATTGAAATTCCACTTTCTGAGTTATTGAAGGCTACAAGAATTTGAACCCATAACCTTCAATCACACGGCTGATACAAAGCCATTCAGAAATTTATTCCTATTAATCCGTTTTATTTGTTGATCTTCTTGAGAAATTTACCATTCAGAATATATCATAATTCTTTTTTTTTTTTACAATGCGTAGACACATTCAGATTACAAGTTGATCAAGGTAAACAATATCTACTACGCATAATCAACTCAGTGATGCAGCAAATCATGTTCTTTGGAATAGCAAACCATAATTTAACAATTGTTGGGTCAGATGGTAGTTACACAAAGCCATTCACAACTAGTTACATTGTTATATCTCCCGGTCAAACTATAGACGTACTTTTGAATGCGAATCAAGCTCCTACCCAATACTACATGGCTGCGTCTGCCTATGAACGCACCCCTAAACAATCATTTGATAACACCACAACCACCGGAATCATTCATTATAGTGGAAATCATCTTATGATTGACTCTCCGATGAAATTGCCTATTTTCCCCTTGTTTAATGATACCGGTGCAGTAGTGAGATTTACCAAATTGTTCAGGAGTTTGTCGAGTAAGGATTTTCCTGTCCGAGTCCCCTTAGACATTACAAAAAGGTTGTTTTACACATTATCGATGAATACTTTCCCGTGTGAGATGAATCATACTTGTCACGGACCCAATAAGACCCAACTCGCTACTAGTATCAATAATGTGTCCTTCGTATCCCCGAGGATTGATTTATTAGAAGCTTATTATCATACAATTACCGGTCAATTTACACCAAATTTCCCTAATAACCCTCCCTTGACGTTCAATTACTCGGCAACGATATTACCATTGGATTTTGAAACACCCGAACGAGGTACAAGGGTAAAAGTTCTGGATTATAATTCGACTGTGGAGATAGTTTTTCAGACGACTGGTTTGGTTTCCGGAGCAGACCATCCAATGCACCTTCACGGTTACAGTTTCTACGTTGTCGGGTTAGGATTAGGGATCTTTAACAAGGATACAGATCCTCTGAACTTTAATCTGGTTGATCCGCCATTACAAAACACCATTGTTGTTCCCTACAAGGGTTGGACAGCTATAAGATTCCGCGCTGATAATCCAGGTAAACCACTTCTATCTTTAAAAGTTACTCCGTATATATACCAAATAAAATGGAGAGCACAGATTACTTAGCATGTACTGTATTTATTTATTTGGTTATACAGGGGTTTGGTTCATGCATTGTCACTTGGAACGGCATGCAACATGGGGAATGGAGATGGCTTTCATCGTCAAAAATGGAGACACACCAGAGTCGTGTATGTTGGATCCTCCGTCCGATATGCCTAAATGTTAATGGATTTCACTCCATCACTTGTCTTGCTGCTGGATTGATGATAATGTGTAGACATTTATCAAGATTTGAATTCTTGTGAGCCAAAGAAATATCGATAGATGGGTGAAGACTGGAGGACTTGTGTAAACAGTTGATCATCTTAGTTGAATGCATAAATAACAGAGCAAAGGAAATCCCTGAGATTTTGCATAACCCATCTTATATCATCTGTCTCCGACAATAGTATTCCATTATTTCCCTCAACAGTCCATGAATGGTTCAATCGCAGTCGATCATGCTTAAAGGTGGTGTTAAAAGCGTATCACATTGAAGATTTGAAAAATTAGTACTTGCAGTAGAACAGATTAGTCTTCATTCTCTAAGCTGGTACAACTAATATGACTAATAAAAAGAAAAGTTCGTCGATTACAGTATAACACTTGTATGCCCGCAATCGTAAGGGGAATGCTCTGTATTAAGAGAAATATCATTGTCTCAAAATATAGATTCACTCAAAATTATCATATCATCACAAAGGATAAATTTCAAATTTATTCGAAAGAAATGAATAATAGTTCTTTAATCTAAAGAAATGATAATACAGATTACACATTAGGCTCCTAAGATACAAACCATAAAAAGAAAACATAGTAATATAGCATAGCCTATCATTGCACTGCACAATTACTACTATTAGCTAATTGGCTCAAACTGGTGCCTACGAAAAGGGATGCGAGCCAATGACACAAATCTTGGCTTTAGACTTTCCATGGCGACCTTCTACAGTATACACTAAAGAATGCTCCCTACTTGACTGACGACAGTAGCAATATTCAGGTCCATCATTGAAAACGAACAACATACATTTTGAATAATGA
Source organism: Silene latifolia (assembly GCF_048544455.1). Lineage (NCBI taxonomy): Eukaryota > Viridiplantae > Streptophyta > Magnoliopsida > Caryophyllales > Caryophyllaceae > Silene > Silene latifolia. The sequence continues at coordinate 37,104,783 of NC_133531.1, forward strand.
AATGCAGATTCTGCAAACACCCACTAGAAGTGCTGGAAAGAATAAGGACTAATTAACGACTCTTCTAATTCTCGGAAACCTCGATACACGGCTTCTGATTGGCTTTGTGGGAGTGGCAACCTTCGGACCTCAGTCATATACCTGTGTTTTTTCAAATTTGACAACATAGGTTAGTTATGGTCTAGAAAGTGCAAAAACATTTAATGCAATTTTATTAATGGGCTGCTAATCTGCTATTGACAATATTTCATTAGATAAAGTTCCTTGATTCAGCCATTTTTTAATGTGGAGATATCACTGGAAATGCCTTAGAAATGCAACTTCTACATCACTATGCACACAGTATAAACCTTTTGTCAGCTGGGAAAGAGACATCGGCAGCACAAGAGAGCTAATGATCGGAATAGAAAACTTAAATTTAATTCCAACAATACATCTATTGGTGCACAATCAGATTAATTAGTTTGTAGTCCTTTATGATGGATAGATAGTAGTTAGATACCCTAAATCCTAAAAAACAAAGCATCCTATTTATTTCATCTAGTCTTTGAAGTAAGATCCAAGCATTTCAAACAGGAAAGAAAACTATTGCCCATCAAAAGAAGTAATTTCAGCCCCACAACGCCAATTTGATCTTTAACATAGGAAGCCACCATAAACGCCTTTCGTGATCAGTGGTGGATATACGATATTTTTTCCCAGTAAGCTTGAGCACATAAATAATCATTTTTACGAGTAATTTGAGAGAAAATATATAATCATTTCAAGGAACAAAGGCACGTATCATTTCAAGGAACAAAGGCACGGAAAAGAACTAGTTGAAAGCTTACAATAAAAAATAGGATTATTTAACAAGAATACTCCAACCTATTGACCATCTTCTAAAAATACTCTAAACTTCAATTTAACTCATAATAAACTATAGTATTAGTCACCTCTTCTCATATTATACTCGGGTAACCGGCTACCTGCTTAGCAAGTCACTCCCTTATTATCCTTGCAAGTTACAAACCCACCCAAGACACTACCATTATCATCAATCATCAGCAAAGTACCCACACTGCCACACCACAACCGCCACTCCGACCACAATCACTTACGCGCAAATCACGCACTGCCTAAGCCCAGCTCTCGATCGTCATAATGGCACCACACACGACCAACCAAACCCCAAAATAATATTTACCCCCAAATTTATTTGGGGATCTAAGATTTTAAAATTTTAATTTAACTGTTGATGGAGGGGTACAAGACGACGGCAAAGAGGTAGGACTGTTGGAGGATGCACGAGGTCGCAATCGCGGTGGTCGACGGTAGGAAGGCGAGACACATCATTGTTTGATTTTCGCAATTTCGCGTTGTTGGATTTCGATCTTTAGTAAATATTAAGTATTAAACCATTATTGGCGCTTGCCTTTCCCCCCTTAAAAAAAATTGACAAATCTACACATCAACAATGTAAGAGGACGAAGAGGCTCTTCTGGATGTACTCCCAAATTGCCCCTTTATGCTCTTTTATACCTACCTTTTACTTGGTTGCTCTATTTTGTTACGTGTTGCAATTTAGTTTATTCCCTTAGTAATGATTTTAATTGGGTTATTGAGTTAGCAATTAGGAGGTTGTTTTGATTTTAATGGTTTTTCTCTTGTTAATTTAAGGTAAATTCGACAAGAACATGAATCAATGGAAAGAGAGGGGTATGTTCATTAATGGAAGATAATTGAAAGGAAAATGGAGGGAAATTAAACACGGCTGAAGTATATAAAGATGAAAATGGAGAAAAACTTGAAATAGAGAGGAGAGAGAGAAGGAGTTGGAGGTATGGAGCGAGGATGAAGATGAAATAAAATGAAAATGAGCCAAAGTGGGAACCGTAAATGGAGTTAACCTGTTGTTGCGGGTTAGAAAAAGCACAATTCTATTCAAAGATGAGGAGGGTAATAGTTGAGTATATTGTGAGTTATATTATAGTTTAGAGTAATTTGAGAAGACCACCAATAGTTTGGAGTATTCACGTTAAATAACCCTAAAAAATACTCCATAGTTTTTAGGACTAGCTGAAAGCTTACAATAAAAAATACTCCATAGTTTTTAAGACTATTTCTGGGAAAAATATTTATAATCATTTGTATATTTTTATTATGGGGTGAGGGGATGGGGGTAGTATGTAATCACTTGGAAGCAAAGGTCAAAAAATAGCTATATATCACAAAAATCAGAAAGCAAAGCGATAACATCTTGCCTAAACTCTCACCTCCCAATCTACCTGACGAGGCTAGACTCATGTAAATGTAAAAAAAAAAAAAAAGTTGGCGTGCGAGTTGATCCCTGTATATCAGGATCAAAAGCCCGTTTCAGGTTGAAAGCTTCGCTGGGCTACAATCACTTGGCGTAAAAATTATTTATCCAAAATTATTTATCAACTAATTATACGTTCCGTAATTGCCACAGTAGACAGATCAAACCCTCAGACAAATCCAACAACGCAGAACACTCCCCCAAGGAACTACTACAGAGAATAGGAACCTTCGAATTTTCAAAAGCAAAAAAAAAAAGTAATGCATCTTAATCGGGAATCACTTTGTAAGAAAGGACCGCACTCTGAATTCTGAAGTTTCAGGGGTAAAAAATGCAAATAAATTTAGATCAGTCCCCCACCAAAAAGAATGCAAAAAAAGGAGTGTAGCAACATAGTTCAAAGACATCACAGAGTGCATCACAGATTTATAGTATGCAAGCTCAGACTAAGAAACTTCTAGATATTTCCATATTTGAAAGATCGTGACAAACAGAGTGCATCACAGACTTATACAGAGTAATAACATGCAAGCTCAAATCAAGAAACTATTAAAATTTTACCTATTTGCTGCACTGGTAATCTTATCCCGTACCCCTTGATTAACTCCTGCTGCTTTGTCAGGTAAGAGTGTACCCAAAATTAGAGAAGCTCCAACAGCACTTGTACCAAATCTCTGTGCATATATGGACATTGCCCATTCCCGTAGTACGACAAGAACTGAGCGAAGAAGCCGTAGCCTCAGCACTGGTGAAGTTAAAATCGCACCGTTGGAGAGCAGATGGTCATATGAATTCAATACAGGTTCTGCCGCCCCTTTGCACGCTGAAAGGAGTGCTCTTGGAACATCCTCATCTCCAACACACTCGTCCCCGGAAGCACATCTCTCCTGAGAAGAGTAAAAGAAAAAATACTAATGAGAAGTGAAGAACCAAAGGTTCGGGCAACAAAGTATGGGGATAACTAAAAATACTCCCTTTGTCCTCACTCCCCACACATTGTATACATGTTCCATTTTAAGACAATCTCAGCCAGCATTTTAAGATTCCCTTCTAAGCACATTTTTGTGTGGTGGAGAATGAATTGAGACTCCCTATACCACTTACACGTGTTTATATTAAAAACATAAACACAACAAGAACCATCTGCAGGGACTGAGAGATGAGCAACAAGTTCTTGTAGAAAGAAATGACAATAGAGGGACATATATACCAGTGCAGCCTTCTCCAGATGAAGACATAATGTATCCAATGGCAACATAGCACCATCACCTGGGTACAGAACGGGACCCACCCTCTTCAGTACAGAACAAGCATCAGCAATACCACCCCTCGATAGAGACTGATCAATAAGTCGAGCCCAAATTTCTTTAACAACGTTGCTGTCCGCATCACCAGAGTGGTTTGCAAAGTAAAGCATTTCGAGACATACCTGACAAGAAGCAATCAAAACCTCACTTAAATTTGAGTAACCAATCTGAAGTTCAAATTTCAATGTCGCAAAACAACAGAAACTTTTGTGCTGTCCACGAGAACAAGATATTTTGGATGGCAAAAGACTGTATTTTACCCATTAGAAACTTAGAATGAAAGATATCAAGCTTTACAAGTTTTTATTGTGCTTATGCTTGTGCTTCACATTAAATTACTGACGAATAACTCCAGCAAATGTATAAAATGGCTAAAGCCAAGTATATGGAACATCAGTCAAAAAACAGCTGGGAACTTCAGAAATTGAATTGAGAATGAGACCAAGGCAAGGCAGTAACATGTCCTCACAAAGTGTAAGATGATCCCAAATGATCTACTCTTTAGTGACACTCAATTAACACTAATTGTCCAGACATAACACTCAAACTGAAATTCAAGAGGGCCAGCACATCCAAATAATTCTCATACAGGAGCATCAATTAAGGATAACAAACAGGAGCACAAGTTACAGAACCGAGATAATTCACTGTTTGGTGTAAGTGTGTAACTATTGTCCATTTGGCTACCACCAATCGCACTGTAGCATTTGCTTGGCATAATGATGAATACAAACAAGAAGTGATATTAAACCAATTGGTAAAGGTAACACATTTACATGCCTCTAGATAGACTTGTAAAAGAATGACGGGTTTAAAACACAGTGCACGTGGGTCCAGGATAAAGGCATCACATGCTCTAATGCAATGTAACATGTGGGAGCATCACATGCGTCACGCATGAGCCATCGTGTCATACATTTGCAGTCACGCATTAGTTTCTGATCCTCCAGAATAAAAAGTTTGCAGAACCCTTGCAAAAGATGTACTCTCTCCGTCTCAATGAAATGTTTAAATATGCTTTATACACGAAGACCAAGGTACGAGGAGAGGGGAATTGTTTTTTGAGAGTAAAACATACCCAAAAAAGGAAGGTGTAAACTATTGACCCGGACAGAGGGAGTATTATATATGAAAGAAATGTGTGGATACCATAACAGAAAGAGGAATGGAACCCAACCACCTCAACAGTTTCTCAGCAGCGCACTTCAACTCCTAACAACTAGGCAGTCGGAACTATTAAGTTATTACAACTTCTCACTGGTTACTGAAAGGATAAACCTTCTGCTCTCAATAGTATATAGACAGCATGTCACAAATATCTCAGGGTCTTCAGTCACAAACAAGGCACACTATCACTCACAACTTGGCAGGGAATAAAGAATACAATAAAAATAATATTCACTACAGGGTACATTACGAGGAAGGAATCCAACTTGGCAAGGGGATGTATGTACTCGAGTCCAAGTACGTACTCTTTCTATTCTTATTTTTGCATGCACTCTGACCCTTCAATCAATAATTTTCCAAAATTCAATTATGGGTAATCCATAAGTTTCTTCCCACTAATCGCAAAATATATAATATAAAGTTACTCCTCAATCATAAAATTTCTTCCCGCTTTGATTCTACTTTGTGTTCATTGAAGTTTTTGACCCCACATATTTCACCAACTTTCATTCCATCCACAAATTCTTTATGTTCCTTATGATGGTCAAAGGAAGATCATTAATGAACGGAGGAAATACAAAAATATAATCTTGTCAAATTTGAGGATGTAGTTTTTCATAACTTATTTTTTTGTCAAAAATGAAAGCCAAATATTTACTTTGATATGTCCGAACTTCAAATAAAAAGAGCTAGAGGGAGTATAGAGTAACTAGTCTATGCTTGAGGAGAGGGGCTATGGAGAATCAATGCAGCAGAAGAGAAATATGTATACCTCCCAAAGTTCAAAAGGAACTGCGTAGTCATTATAAAGCTGAGTGATACTCTTCAGCTCCAGAGATAACTCTTTCGCCTTCTCTCTTAAGCAGCTGGCCATATCAGCTTCACACCTCTCCGAAGAATCTTCATTTTGACCAGAATCAGATGTACCAGCTCGAGCTTCTAACCTTGAAGCTAGAGACTCGAGCTCTTCTTTGATTTTTATCTGGAAGCGCACCACAGCGAGCTTTCCCTCAAGCAAATCAAGAAGCCCTTCATCATACACACCCTTCGGAGTACTGCCTAAATTATCATTATTCATTACATTTTTCGCTTGCAGAACAGCATTATTTAGGTACTGATACCTGACGCAAACAAACACGGAGAAAAATTAAGACATAGAAACAGTAAAGGCTAGAGAAACCAGATCACAATTTCTCCTCTAGCTGATACAGCCAAGAATCCTACAAATTTTATCTCGGATATTAGAAGATCATTTGTGAATGTATGTAAACCCACGGGGCCACAGCTAACCTTTCCTCTAAACTAGGAACATCTCTTCCATCTATCGAACGTCTTTCTGCTAACCGCAACAGCACATGAGCTGCAAGGAGATGTTGACGCTTCATAACATAGTAGCGTGCCAGGAGATTTAAGTATTTTGATTGTGTTGATGGGGAAGCAACATGGACCTGCATGACAAACGTAGCAGCTGAGGAACACAACAAACAAAATTTGACCTTCACAACACGGTATGCTGTGAAACTATCAATTAGAATACATGATACTTGATGTTTGAAGTCTACAATTAATTGTTAAAGGCAGTGACAATAAATTAGTTGATCCATCCCATTTATATGGTCCCTGTTTGACTATGGTGGTAGTCAAACGACGTCAATGTTGACTAATATGTTCTCACAATATTCAATAGTTACATTTATTTTTGAAATGATAATATGAAACTATTTGTTATGATAACTCGAATATAACAAACTTCACATTGTATCTCTCTATTTATACTTGGAAAATATTAATGGTCAAGGTTGGCATCTGTCGACCACGATCAAATGGGGACAATAAATTGGAGGATGCATGTAGTAATACTGATAGCTCTAGAAAGTGACGACAAATTCGAGCAGAAACATCGAAGATACCTCATTTCGAGGTTCTGATACAGCACGTTGCAAAAACGGAACCAGGTCGGGACCTGCAAACTCCAAAAGCTCGTTTTCCAATCCCATGTCGATCATAATTCGGTAGAGATATTCATGAAATATTCTATCAGATGATTGGACAGCAAGCTGAACAATCTGGCATATATATTTCTTTCGAGAGGACTGGTCAAGAAGAGACCTAGCAGGCTGCGGTGTGGGAGAACCAATATCTCTTGGCAATACTTCTCCTTTCAGATTACGCAAAGCAACAGCAATGATTTCATAACACTGTTCACGTTGAGCAAGGGCACGTTCTCGAACAGATTGATCTACTTGTTCATTAATAGCATTCCCACCAGGGTCAAGAGCTTGAGCCTTTTGCAGTGGCAACCGAACAACAGCTTCATAGAACCTAGCATTTCATGGCATTAATAGCAAGGATTCATGTCACTTGGGAGACGACAGATATCAAAATAGAGTTTCATATGCTAATTACCTCAGGTCTTCAAACTTTCTACATATAGTGCGCAAGTCAGCTGACTCCGGGACTTGACTCAAAAAGTTAAAGGCTTCTCTTGCAAGATTTTCCCTCTCTTCTATATTAGAAGATACAGCAGCTCTCTCAAGACATTCCACAGCCAAATAAAATTTGTAATCACTCTCCTTAAAATAACTTGGGCAACCCTCCCGTAGTTTTCCACTTATGTCGTCTACAGTTCCCCTACCATCACGGCCAGTATAGTACTGTAATAAAAACAGATCAACAAGGTAAGAAATGATTAATGCATATAATATCAAGAAATTAAAATCAAGGGCACCCATAGAATTTTCCAATGTGCGCTACCTCCATTAAGGCAGATATAAGCCTGGTTGCTAACATGTCACCCTCCTCAGAACAAACTAGTTCGTAGAAAGTCATCTTTGTTAACTTTGATTTTACATTGGAATCAAAACTTTGAACAAGATGTGCCACGTGGTGCTGAGAAAGAAGTTGAAGCAAAAAAAGTGCTTCACTGGATCTGAGCAGCAATTGCCGAAGGCATTCCGTCGCTCTTACCTGCACCAAGGTGAATATCAGAAAATATGCGAGGACGATAACAAACTTGTAAGTTCATAAGTTATAGATTCATCAACCTCCATGGCAGCAAGTTCAGCGGGACTATATGGTAGCCGTTGTCTTTTACTAGACCCAACACCATCAACAGTCTCTACGTTCCAAGAATACCCTCCAAATAAATTTCCCATTATGTTCCTGTCACGAACTCCCAGAGTTTGACCTCCTGAGTACAGAATTGAGCCGGTCAAGTCTCCAAGGCCAGCAACACGAGCGTAAAGCCCTCTTCTCTGATTCTTCCGGGATCTAAAAAATTTCTCCAATGAACGAAGTTTATTTTCAAGAACTTCCATGGCCCCAACAGACAGTCTGCACACTATAATACCACTTCCATTGTCATCAGAAGAATTTGTACCAACTTTGTCAACCATAACAGAAAAGTTCCACACCGGAACAAGCAATCTTGCCGAACACAAGCATAGACCTTCATGAGCACCAGAGAAAACAGGTTCAGCCTCCTGAACAACTTGCCCCATGCTAAAGCCCCCCACAGCCGTTCTCGTATTCGATAATCCACTGCTTCCTTCAAGCTGTGGCATTCCAACAAATCTAGGGTCCTCATATGCCTCTGCCGCTTTATCTGCTACAATATTGCCGATAAAATTTTCATAATCAGCTATTCTTGCCGCCAGCATTAGACACATTGCAGCAGCTTCGCCTGCTCCAAAACGATTGAAGAAGTCTTCTAAAGCAGCTCTTGGGGAGTTTGATTCCAATAGTCGTCTAAGAATATCAATGGGTCTATTGAAAACTAGCTCCATCATACCCATGGTACTAAATATAACAACCCTTCTTCTGGGCATTATATGCTGCAAGGAAAGGTCCCCAATAGCCCACAACTTTGCAGAGGCTTTTTCCATAGACTCACCTGTCCTACCCAAACCAAGGAATTCAACCTCCGAATAAAGAGACTGCAACATAAGCGCCGTGTCCGGTAGGGGTAGAACATCAGCCACAAATAACATTCTACCGTCCACTGGTAAAGAAGACACAGATTCCCGTAAAGGACGATTGCTTCGTGCAAATGTTCCCATGTTTCCTGCCACAGATGACTGAGCAGTATAATCCTTATTTACAATAATAAGAGATGATGCAGAGGGCGGTGAGGAATCCGAAAGAACAAGAGTTCCAGATGAGTAATATGCTGTTTCAACTTTAAGTGAGAAATCATCACTCTGAGTGTGACCTGCAAGAGGCATAGAACCATAACCAAGAGTACCACTTACTCCTGAGGGAGGAGAAGGTCTAACTGAAACAACTTTCAAGCAGGTTGGTTTCTGATGACGATCGTTAATGCCCACATCACCAGTAGTAAAGTAAATTCTTCTTCCATCAGATAGAACAGCAACAAGCTGAAGCCATTTTGATTCCAATGAAGATACAGGTGATATACATACTACAGATGGCTTTGATGATCCACCGGCTCTTACACCACTACCAATAGCATACGAGTCTTTTTGACTGATGAAATTTTTTTCCTCAGCCACCTTTTTCAGTACACCTCCATTTTGTCCTAACTCGAATACCTGAATCTTCATAGCTTCAGTTCTAGCATATAGTATGTGCCTTTCATTGTCAAAAACCATCTCAATTACTGGATCAACAGCTCCAAATCTGAAGACGTTAGGCACAACCCACCTGGACACGTAAAGTGATGCATTTATACAAAAAATAAACAATTCCAAAACTCTTCTATTAATCATATTACAGCATATGAAGGGAAGAAGGATCTTTAAAAAAAAAAAGTAAAATCAAAACAGTAATTGACATAGTACAATCAAAACTAAACAAAAATACCTCGAAAGTGTGCTACCTAGACCTGAAGTCAGGCAGACTTTACGACAACGCTTTTGCCAGACCGATCCTGAAGTATACTGCAGCTCATACATGTGACCATCACGGCCAGCCAGGAAAATGCGGCCTTTGTCGGTGCAAGTAATACAAGTCATTGTAACTCCATCTGATGGTACTGTATACTCGGGCAATGGCTGCAACGAAAGCTCTGCATATGGATCTTTTCCATCAGGTGTTCCTGAACAGCATACTCCTACAAGGATCAACTGAAAAGCAATTTCTTAGCAAGTCAAACAAACAATACAACTAAAAAATGTAGGATAGATGGAGGAAACTGATCCATAGGAAACACAGCTCTTGAAGACCACTAAAGATGAAAGCAAAGCAGGAGATCAAGAATCCTCAAGTGATCCAGCATGCAGGTCAAGTGTTTTGAGTCAAACAAAAAACTTGTTAATTGTTGCTAAATCATGATATCTCATAGACATCCATCACCACTAATACAATGCACCATTCACAACTACGATGAGTTAATTACTCACTGCTGCCAACCAGTTTCCTAACATATCTAAATATTTAAATCCATTTCACGAGCAAATATTACACATCCAATCTACAAACAAGGTTAGGATGTCAAAGACCAAACCCCAATTTCTCAACGCATTATCCTGATAAACTATATGAAACATGTCGAAGAGTAGCTTGAGGTCAAGGTATTAAATATGGGCAACAAAAGCACATTGTTACACCACATCACGACTGAGGGCTTTAAAGGTTGCCACAACCGCACTGTGAGGTGTTAGACTGATATCAGCGCTTTTATAATGCAACAAATGCGGCCACAATGATCTTCGAAACCTATACAAAAGTAGGGACAACTAACTGTACAGGGAAAAAAAAAGTCACATTCACATATTACAAAACGTCTCTTGGTTTAATTGTTAATGAAATTAGAGTACCTCTGCAGGGGTTGCCAAAACCAATAGATGCTGAATAGCCTCAACAAACACACCAGGTTTAGATTTAGCCAGGCCAACAGCACAGATAGCTTGTTCTTCCGCACTGTATTCAGGACATTGCCCATCCCTACAGACAAATAAGACAAACTAAAGCCAAGCTCACAGAAACAGAAAGAAGTAACAAGTAGTGCAAATACAAGATAAGGACACTTTTTTTTGAAAGAAATAAAAAAAAAATAGAAAAATTGATGATATTTTTCTCCTCTTCACCAAGTGCAACATAAATACAGCCCACGTGGCCGACATCTTCAGCTTTAAAACATATCAAACAGGACTAAATTTGGTTGAACCATGGGGTTTTAAAAAAATTGCAACCTCAAACAATAATCCACAAGACCATGTGGCCCATTATCAAATTTACATGGTTACAGATTGTTTAAAAATAAGAATCATGGATACACAGTAGAAAAGATCAATAAGATGTTGTGCACGTTTAATAAAATTTAGGCTGGGTTGCTTTTAAGCATCAAGTATTAACACAACATGACACCAGTATAGTAGGAGCCCTGATAAAATCAACCCATACACAACTGATAAATCAATATCACATGACTACACCATGCCTTTTGAGTTTCCAACAATAACAAACCAAGTGCACAGAGCATTTCCATTATATAAACACAGCCAATCACCGGATCTCCAAGTTAAATTAAGGTAATAAAAACAATATAAGCTAGAAAGGTGACTTCCATTGAAACTTCGTAAACTTGGTTCTTGTTTCCACATATTTCAATGCAAACAGAAGAAAGCATTGATTGACAAAAAGGTAAGCAGCACCGTCAACTAGACAAACATTAGTCATGAAACAAGCAATAACCCTTCTATACTTACCACTTGTCAAATCGCCAAAGAAACAAAGAGTTGTCAACTGATGCCCATGCCCTGCGTATCTCAGGGAAAATTCCACATAAAGCAGTTCCTTCACCACCGCCAGCATTATATCTTTCTATAAGAACAGTGGGTAACTCCCAACTATCTACCACTTCAACAAGTGGAGGCCACTGAAATGGAAATAAACAGCTCTAGGTCAGCGGAAGTTTATCAAGTACAGATAGGAAAATTAAAACACAAAATGGCTCCAAACTGGGAGCACAAAAACAATTATATATCATAAAGTTCTAGTAAGTCAGATGAAGAAAACCTGGTTCTGAATGTCAGCAAGTAGGGAATCACTACAGTTAATTTTACAGTCATTTTGAAGCGATGAACTTACTAATTTTTTAAGTTAGGGATTAAACTAACCTTACCCATCAAAAAAGGGAAAGGTACAATCTAGGTTGAACCGTGAAAGTTTATTGTAATTACAATTTAGCACAATATTTAAAAGCGCTAGTCGATAAAGAGTAACTGAGATACAGGCGTACAGCTCCGCAGCAATTTCCGTTTTATTACAATTAACCAAGCTAACAGAATACATCCATTGTCACCTCTCCCTTTTCTGCCCCACGTTATAGCAAGGAAAGGATGCAAGACATTGTAAAACCAGCACCACAAAAAACAACGATGCCCTAACCAACAAAGAGTCTGAGATCCGCAAAGCTCAAAGATGAACAATCAAAAGCAGCCGCGAGAAGATAAATCTAGAATATGGACATTAACCCCCAGCAGTAGTAGGAAACAGTCAGCGCAAATGGATAAATATAAGAGAGAATGCGAAGTTGTTTCAAGTAGACAAATTCCATCTTATTCTGCCCAAAGGCTGTTATTTTCTGAATCTGCCTGTGGACTAATGCTAACCTGAATCTGAAGTGACCTCGAACAATTGTTCCAAATAGAGACACACATTTCCTTCCAATAGAGGCAAACATTGGCTTCCTATGGAGAATGTTATATATAAGCCTTTATCAATTAGCAGGCTGGTGTGCCTGATACATCTCATTGGCTACCATCGGGTTGACCTTCCAAACTTAATAAAAGTGATAATGAACCAGCTTCTGGTTACATAGTCCACGGGATCAGATTATTTTGCTGAGCTGAGAGAAGCCACATGCACAACAATTTCGCAAGTCTTTTCTAAACAATAACAGCACCCATCTGGACACACAATTTGTTCAGCAGTTAAACTCTTGAAAGAGTTCAAACCCCATAACAAATTAGATACAAACAATGAAAAAACTACAACCCCCATTCAGTTGTCATTATCAAGATTACCTCGCCATAACCCATAATAATCAACTTCTGTACCAAGATCTACAAAGCATATCTATTTCCCAACTCCATACAAATAATTTGGTTCAACTTACTGCAGACGAACTAAAGATACCCCCCTAAACCTCAATTTCCCTCAAACAAATCAAAATGCAAACTCGCTAAGATAAATTAAATTCAGAGTTTATCCGAATGCCAACAAATTAGGGTAAACATTTCACACGAAATCAAAACCTAAACAAGCTCTCCGGCTTACTTCAACAGCATGATATATCTGAACTAGAAAATTCAACCAATCAATCAACAAATCCTTCCAGACAGCAAAGAAATTTTTTTAGCTTCCCTCTCCAAACACCAAATTCGAGTTTACCCGAATATCAGAAAATTAGGGTTAACACTGCACTCTAAATCCCCCCCCCCTAATCAAAATCCAATCTTTCTATAACTTTATACAAGGACAGCTGAAATCAATTACCGTAACTCCTCTACTTCAAAAGCTTCACGCAATTAAATTTATAAAACAATTCATCCTCAGCACGGTTACTTCAATTCTAGCCAATTTCGCAAAAATAACGAACAATTTACGCAACAAAACACAAATTAATCAAAAACACTAAAACAACAACTAATGCAACTAACTAGAGAAGCTTAAAAAAGACGACCTCTTTAGGGGGAGTGGTGTAGGGATGACTGGATGATCTAGCAGCATTTAAGGCGTCATCAAGATCGAGTCGATTCGATAATTCATTACTAATGCGGTCGCTTACGACGAGCCCCGCGTGTGTAACATCACGCATGACAACCTCGTCCTCCTTCGCCGCTGCTGCCGCCGATAACATCATTACTGGTTTCAAAAGGCGATGTTTCAGATTTGAATTGCCCCTTTATATGAAGAGCTCCAACCAAAACCTAATCGAAAATTTTCAATTAGGGTTTGTTCATAGGACGTGAAATTGGGAATTTGCGTTGTTCCGGCGCTAACGGGAGGAGAGTGTGTTTGTTTAAGTGGGAGGGAAAGAGCGCGGTAGATGTTTAGAAATCTAAGTTTTGGGGTTTTAGGGTCGTTTTATTAACTCCTTTTTTAAATTCACTACGAATTTTATTTTTTTATATACATCTTTATAACTTTATTGTCATCACTTTTTTCCTCTCCCCCAATATTTGATTTTTTCTTCCATCTCCCTTCCTTCACCTCTCTTCACCAGCAACCCATCCTCCGGCGACCATTATCCCCCGACTACGACTACCCTAGTCATGTACCCTCATTTATCGCACTTCCTTCTCCCACAGTGAACTTTCTGATGTAAATAAAGGTACAGACACGTGACAATGTGAGATCATGTAGATAACTCGTTTCTGCACCTTCCGGCAATCACCCAGTGATGATTGGGCCGCATGTTTAATCACACAAAGCGATTTATGACATTTCGTAAGTTCGTCGACAAGTGATAGCTCAAACAGTCGAGTCAACCTCATGGTCGTCATCTACGCGCCGATACGGTCATTTTGACAGTAATTAGAGTACATTTGGAGTCCGGGTCAAACACCGTTTCCATTTTTCTAAAACCGTCTAAAGTCAATTCTGAATGTTCTAGAATATTCTAGAGTTTTATTCCTAAATTTTATCTTTTATGATTAAATCTCGAAAAATATATCTTTACGGAATAAGGAAGCATACATCTTCCCTACTTCCTATTTTAACCGCGGCAATCTTTCTTGATGAGGAGGAAACAACCCGAGAGAAAACGCAGCAGGAGTTGCGCCTCTTGAAAAGGTCACAGTTCCTACTGCGCCCTTTCTTGGGTTGTTTTTCTTCAGTTTCCAGAATCTTTCCGGATTTCTTTCCTAATCCAACTTTTTCCTAAATTCTTCCTCGTGATTAGTATAAATAGAGGCCTTCGTCTCACATATTTTTCACGCGAGTGTCCGCCCTTCTCTTCTCCCTTTGCATTCTAAGACCACATTCTTATTTTTCGACGCTTACGTGCTTGCTCTACGTGACCACGTAAGCTCAGATCATTTTGAGTACCAGTCACGTTGCAGACCGACCAATTGGACCAATTGGACCAACTCCACCAAATCAATCTAATCAATTTGTTTTAAATCCTTTTTTAAGTGCACTTTCAATCATACAATGAGTCGAGCAATCACTAACGACAACTTAGTTAATATCGTATCGTCAAACATGTGAGTCTTAGGGTGTAAATCCCAATTTTATTTCTTTTATTTTTTTTTTGTATATAATTATGTAAGAATTTATGTCACAAGCATGCTCAAAACCGTTTTCAAAATCGCCTTTTAAAACCTTTTGACGGAAACAGCAAAGATCTGGCGTGGGGAAGAATCGCATCAACTGATGGGCCTCCTGGAAAGATCGCAGCATCCGTTGCGCCTCTTCCAGAGGCTGCCTTCAGTTGTTGCACTTCTTCTTCTTCCTCGGGTTTTCGCTTCTTTCGCCTTTTATCTTTTATCTTCTTTTTTTCTTATTTCGTCTAGTATTTTCAAATTAGTTTTTATTACTTAATCTTATCAAATCCTTTTCGACATAAATCCCTTAAAGCCAATATTCGCGGGTTTTCGTCATTTATTCAAACCCGGATATAAAGGATTCTATTTCTCCATATCGAGTCGTTTGAATTCGTCTTTGTACATGCTTTTAGTTTGTTTTCCAGTGTTAATTTCAACATTCACCTCATTTAGTTTCATTCAAAGTTTCGATTTGTAAATCCAACATTGTAAGTCATCGTAATCTTTAATTCGTTGTATAATTCATTTTAATTTGTTCCAAACTTACTTATGGCAACCTTCAATATGCATATAACATGCTAAATCACTTTCACTCGAGTCGTATATCAATAATCAATGTAAATCAACCAACGAACAATAACTATTCAACGAGTCTGACTTTCACAGTCAGAACCCAGCTCGAGAACAGTCGCATGAACTGATGCGCCTCTTCCAGAGGACGCAGTTCTTGCAATATCATGTTGCGTCTATTCTGGGCTGACTTCTGCCTCTGAACTCGTCTCTTTTTGACGTAGGCTTTCTATTAGGCTTATAATCAATTATTATTCATATTATCACTCTTAATTCGACATGTTTTCATATTTATTTATCAATTTCTTTTTTTTTTCCTTTTCTTTCTAAATCCTTTTGAGCATATTTATGACATAAGTTCAAGTTAATCTATTTAATCCATTGTAATTCATCGTATTTTCATATCTCTCTTGTATGATTTACTTCCTTGGCATATTCATATATAACAAATCTAAATTCCAACTTTGACCCCCAATTGAGTGCTAAAATTGCTTGTCAACCGATATAGTATATATTGACATGCTAGGTTTAAAACATGTTTGTTCCATAACATGCATTAAAATTGACAATAACTTCTCTAACCATTATAGAGGCCGTTATCGAGGCGAGCGAGATTAGGTGTTCAAATAGAGAGCTTCCTAATACGTACCCTCACCTCTTACTCAAGATCTCGGTGAACATCCGTGTTCATTGGC
The DNA here is from genome assembly GCF_048544455.1 of Silene latifolia. Lineage (NCBI taxonomy): Eukaryota > Viridiplantae > Streptophyta > Magnoliopsida > Caryophyllales > Caryophyllaceae > Silene > Silene latifolia. Next base: position 37,121,053 of record NC_133531.1, read on the forward strand.
ATCACGAGAGTCATTCTGGACATAGAATGCTAAGGGTAACGAATTTCTTAGTGTTCATGTCACTACTTTATGTCTTGACATGACGCGAAGTATTTAAACGGTTCCAATTTTCCATAAAAATTGGTGGCGACTCCACAAACGCAGGCTTGTCAAAACTTTCACCGATTTCAATGTCTTTAAAATCGGTAACGGCCCATGACGTGCTTTGGCTCGCGTCGTAGTTCCATGGGAGAAGTGTTGCCGCCTCGAAACCAACGTGTGGGTGCGCGTGGCTCGGGTGGCTGTGTACACACATCACAAAATTAACTTTTTATAATGTGCGGCTACAATGGTAATGTGAATTTAATGACAATATGGTTATTCGATTGTGCTATGTTGTTCAATCAGCGTTTTATGAAATAGATTGTCCACTTGCTTAAGCCAAATGGGTGATATGTTGTTCAAGCGAAAGATTTGTGTTCTATTGTTTAATCTATTGATGTCGCACCACCCTCTATCCACCACGGACGATCCTAAACCACTATGCACTATCCAGAACTAGGGATGTCAATGGATCGGGTTCGGGTCGGGTGATGCTTCATTCGCACCCATCCATCACATTAAAAATTTCATCCAACCCATCCATCATCCGCGAAACGTATCATCCATCACCCGTCCATCCATCATCCGCGGATGAAATGGGTGGATCGAGTGATAAATGGATGGTTATATAATTATGTTATAAGCCTAAAAAAGTATTGAATTTTATTTTACCCAAAAATATGTAAGGTAAATTAGTTTTAGACTATGTACTTTAAAAATCTTGTAACTTAATGTTTGCTCGAATAGTATATAAAGTAAGTAGATTAGTATTGATTATCTTAAATTTTATATAAATATGTATTTTTTTTTCGAGAAAGGAAGAATATCGGGTGGCGGATGGACGATGGGTTGGATTTAGCTTCATCCATCATCCATTTATTTCACCCATCATCCATTTATTTCAGGTTTTCATCCGTCCATTTAAATCGGGTGGATGGATATTTAGCGAGTGCGGGTGAGATTGACATCCCTATCCAGAACCACCATCCACCGTTCTAACCACCACGCCTTCCACCAATAATAACCCCTAATTGATAAACAAGTGAAAATTTTAATTTTACCAATTGATAACTCTAATAATCTCGACAAAACATATCAGTAATTGTTAAACAACAAAATTATTTCACTAATTGAAAAATTATAATCCATTATTCAAGTTCTTAGAACACAAATTCCTATTATAAACCGGAGATATCTGTCTATAGTTATAGACGGGCCAAATATCCACTCACTTTAAGCATAAGACAAGCAACAAGTTGCATAGTGGGCCCAAAAATGTCAGCACTTTAACCATATTTGACCCATCTTTTCCTTTATACGGACATATCCGTCTATAGTGAGACTAATTGTTCTTATTAGATTTGATTTTAGGAAAAAGGTACATATAAGACTTAAATTGTATTTGTTTAGGAGAAGGGTATGTTATGGAAAGTTTGATGAAAAAGTGAATGTGAAAAAGTAATTCCGTATATAATCAATCAATATATCAATATCAATATCTATCTATCTATCTATCTATCTATCTATCTATCTATCTATCTATCTATCTATCTATCTATCTATCTATCTATCTAGCTAGCTAGCTATATTTTTAAAGGAAGCCTTTTCAAGCAATTACAGAGAGTCGAAGTTTTACGAAGCACTTTTGAGTCGAAATTTCATAAAATATTATAAAGAAATACATTATTTTATTTGGTGCTATTTATATACATAAATTTTGTCATTGTAGTTGGTCCAAACTTCAATTCCACGGTGGTCAATATATTTTGCTAATAGTATTTGAGTTTCGATTGGTTTTGTGTACTTTAACTTATATATATATATATATATATATATATATATATATATATATATATATATATATATATATATATATATATATATATATATATATAGAGAGAGAGAGAGAGAGAGAGAGAGAGAGCGAAGAGATCAACTAAGACCATTATATCATATTAAGTCCATAAGGCCTAATGTGGGCTGTTGGATCAAGCAAACCAATGGCCAAGATTGTGCAGTAAAACCCCACTCAACTAATGCTTTAGAATTACCTCTCTCCTCTTACCACTAACCCATGCATACTATAGTGTAATGTCCATCAGTCTCTCATAATTTCCCTCCTCAACTTCCACGTTATTCAAAACAACTTGCGGTTTTTTTTCCCTCTATTTCCTGTTCCTGTCATTTCGTCTTCCTTTTGTTTTCTTCACATTGCTGATAAACTCCATCTTCCACTACCAATTAATCCCAGCTCAACCGACCCCATTTTTCATCACTACCAATTAATTCCAACTCATCAGACGCCATTTTCATCACTACAAATTAATTCCAAGTTGCCTGCAAAGTCGTCTGTCTCCATTTTTTTATAAGGTATTTTTTCCATTCCTTATTTGGTGATTTGTACTTTGTTTTTTGTTAATTATTGCCTTTGTTAAACTATCATAAAAAGAGTTCATTTGATTTTTTAATTTTCAATTATGGGTTTGCTGATGTTGATTTGTTCAATTGTTAATTATGGTTGTGCAGATCAAATACGAGTTCATTTGATAATTAACAATGGTTTTTGCCAAGAAAAATGCCAAGAAAACTTCCAAGAAATCTGAATCAAAGGTAAAAAATCTCGTCTTGTTGGTATAAGTCTTATAGAATGATGTATAACTTCAATTAAATATATGCATAATTCTAATCCCAATTGTTTTGTCATCTACAGATGGATGTTGTAGAAAGTATTGACAAGGGACTTGATATCCGGGTTAAAAGTCTCGATTTTTATTTATACGTTACTAGTTGTATAACTCTGGGTACTAGATGTATAACTTTAGTACTCAATATGTATAACTCTGGTTAATAGATGTATAACTCTGGTTACTAGATGTATAGCTTTAGTACTCAATATGTATAACTCTGGTTAGTAGATGTATAACTCTGGTTACTAGATGTATAACTTTAGTACTCAATATGTATAACTCTGGTTACTAGATGTATAACTCTGGTTACTAGATGTATAGCTCTTCTGAGTCTGTGACCAACTCTTCTTTCATAATGTCAAACTCTAATTGTTATATGTATAACTCTACTTCTAATTAGTTTCTATGCCTAGAGTTATACAATATATGCGTAGAGTTATACATTTTATACCTGGATTTATACAATATATAGCTAGAGTTATACAGTACATGACTAGAGTTATACAATATATGCTTTGGAGTTATACATTAGATTCCTGGAGTTATACCTAGAGTTTTACCCGGAGTTATTCCGGAGTTATACATTATCGTATATGCTTACGTTATACATTTTATGGCCGAGTTATACATTCTATGGCTAGAGTTATACATTATATGACTTTAGTTTTCAGAATGTCTAACTTTTGTTATTATATGTATAACTGTACTGTTACTCTGTATAGCTAACTTTCCTGATTATCTCATCTTTTAAATGGTTAAGAGTTATACATTATATGGACTTTAAAAAATTTGACTTTTTGTTATAACTGCAGTCATTTGTTGTATAACTCTGATTACATGTTGAATAACTGTCTTTGTCATAATGTATAAATCGGAGTTATACAATATATGCCTAGAGTTGTACATTTTATTTTCGGAGTTATACAATATATGCCTAGAGTTATACAGAATATGCCTAGAGTTATACAGTATATACTTGAAATTATACATTTTAATAATAGAGTTATACATTCATGGCTAGAGTTACACATTATATAACTTTAGTTTCAGATTGTCTAACTTTTGTTATTATATGTATAACTCTACTGTTATTCTGTATAACTCTCCTGATTATCTCTTCTTTTGAATGGTGAAAAGAATTTTGGATTTTATAGAAATTTGATTTAACAGAATTTTGGTTATACATAATCTGAATCCCTATTTGTTTGTCATTTCTGAGATGGATGATGCACCAAATCGAGAAGGAGTCGATTCCCAGGTTCAAAGTTTGACTTTTTAATAATCTGTTGTCATTTTTGTATAACTTTGATTACATTTTGAATAACTTCATTGTCGAGAATGTATAACTCTTGATATTTTCTCGATTAACTCTATTATCAGAATGTATAACTTTACTTATATTTTGTATAACTCTGACTATCTATTGTATAACTTTAATTCACAGTATGTCTATTTCTTTGTTCCAAATATCTCTAATTGCAACTACAGTATGTCTAATTTTGTGTGTTGTCCTTACTTTTCCTCAGATCGTTGAGGCCAAGCCAAGGGTAAAGAGGGTGCATGAAATCACGGTTTCGTGTCGACCTCAAAGGCTTGTCTCTCTCATTGAAAAGCTTAATGAGGATCAGGTGTCCGCTGTTAAGAAAATTGGGTTCGGTGGCCTTTGGAGCTTAAGATTAGCAGCTTCCCACTTGCACACGTTCGCCTGTTCTTGGAGTCCTTCTCTGATGGGTCATATGTGTTCAGGGCTTATCGGAAGAAGGAGTTTATGATCAGTAAGCATGACGTGCATGATTGTTTCTTGATACCTTTTGAACCCAACCGTCTCCCATTGGTACCTACTGGTTCGCAGAAGGGGTCCAACGATCCCGAAAATAAGGAGCTGAAGGACAAATGGCGGCAAGCTTACGGGGTGGGCAAAGCAAATAGTTCAATAAGTTTAGGGAAAGTTCACAAGCAACTTATGGAGTACGAGGAGGCGGACGATCATTTCTGCCGGCTATTTGTTTTGTTCTCTATGTCTTTATTCCTTGCACCCACCCCAAACAACGGGATAGATTTGAAGCTGTTAAGGCCTGTAGAAGATCCTAAAGCCATTCCGCATTTTGACTGGTGCTCTTATATTTTGGAAATGATGGTGAAAGCGGGGACAGACTGTAAAAAGGGGGTAACGATGTTGGGTTGATGTATCCCCTTCCTCATGATTAGCTACTTTCAGCGATATGATTACAAGGGTAAGCCGTGCCCCCACGATCTACCTTTGATTAAGCATTGGGATGAAACTTCGCTTGTAGATAGGGTAAAATTTGAGGTGGATCAAGGGGGATTGGGTACTTTAACTTTGTCTAAGACCAGGTATCCGAGGTGCCTTCAAGATCCCTCTTATAGAAGGAGTTTGGACAAGATCGCCCTCGGCGACCCGCGTGAACCAAAAACTATTGTTGCTATCGGGCCCCCACCCCCTCTCTCCGCTCAACTTCTCGAGAAGAAGTTCATTCGATCGAACTACCCGGGTGTTGAGAATGACCAGGAATTGAAAGCTAGGGCGGTCGATGTAAGTTCAAACTATTATATATTTTTGCAGATTGATTAAATTTCAAATTGAACGTACCCATCTATTATAATATAACTAACTTACTGTACTTCTTTAATGCAGCGTACTCACGAGCTTTATCTACAGATGCAAAGGAACGCTATTGTATTCTATTCATGGTACGCAGATGCAACCGCAAGGTTCAAAGCTGTAACTAGTGATCCGACGGGCCCAAATCCTAGTCAGGCCTCTCAAGAATTATTTGAGGGTGAAAAGATTCAAAAGTACGTCACTGAAGCAGAACAGATTGCAGAAAGGCTGAAGGTTTCTGTTGGTAACGCCCCTGCATTTGGAGAGGTAGTTAGTGAGCCCTCCAAAAAAATAGACGGAATCGATGCATCTACGCGTCAAATAAGTAAAGTTCTGTCTAGTCTCGCCAATGATGGGGGTGGCAGGGGTGGTAACCCTCGTGTTGAGCCGCGTCGAGAGTCGGTCAAAGCCGACACGCCAATGAAATCAGTTGCAGTTTCGTGGTCAAAGATTATGGAGGAAGTGGGAGGTGATACAGTAGTCGATAATCTGTTGTCAGATGCTAGCCCAGGGTTAGAGGATCAAGTTGCGTGCACCCCCGTCCAAACTGTCAGAGAGCTGTTGTTGGAGGCGAATTACACCGAGGAGGAAATTGAGCAAGCTTACGGCCGGTCAGAGGATGCTGAAACTCGGCTCGGAGTAGGTGATGAGGTGCATGAGCACGTTCATGGGGAGGAATTGAAAGAAAATGTTCTAAATGTTGAAAGATTGTCAGACATTGACCATGAAAGATTGTCAGACATTGTAGACCAAGCTGACGGACGGTCAAAGGATGCTGAAACTCGGCCCGGGGTAGGTGATGAGGTGCATGAGCAAGTTCATGGGGAGGAATTGGAAGAAAATGTTGAAAGATTGTCAGACAAACAACCGTCAGATAAGGAGATGGAAAAATCTACGGTCCCATCATTGCCAATGGATACACAAGAATTGATGGAGTGTATGTTTTTCTCCTTTGAAATCAAGGAAGCTTTATGTGGACTTCCAGCGTACGGGAGTGGTCCTAGTGGCGAGGTAAGTTTGTTAATTTGTGCTAAATACTTGTTATACATTCGTTTTTTTTAATTGGTCGTGTATAACTCTAAGTTGATAAAGTATAACTTTGTTGAAACTTATGATGAGGCCTTGTAACTGTAGCGCCTATTTGTATAACTTTATCTTTCAATCTGTGCAACTGCAACGGCCGTTTGGTACAACTTTTAACCATATGTGTATAACTCTAACTCAAATATGTATAACTCTTATAGCATATTTTTAATACTTCACACATGTGTATAACTCTTGCCCTTCTATGTATAACTGTAATTCATTGGGTCAGAACTCGTGACCTCTTTGAATCACTTTTAGAGTTATACCTGTAACTTTTTTGATACAAAAGCATGGTGTTTAATTTCATTATTTTTCATTCAGGCCACTGTTCAAAAGGATGTAATTGAGAATGTTGAACAACATTCTAACAACGGGGGTGAAATTGTAGTTGTTGTCGAGGGTGTGGAGGTCACCCCGGGGGATCCTGCAACGGAATGGAGTGGAAATCAAATCCCTCTGACTTTCATGAGCACGGCAGATGTGAATGAGGCATTTGCCGGGGTTGATGAGCGAACGATTAGTGCGGCCAAAGAAGGTGTGGTAGCTGAAATCGCTGGTGCTAGGGTTGAGCCGGTTGCACCACCCCCACCCTCTATGTATGTGCCGCGATGTGACATGATCCACCATCCTTTCTTACTCTATTCAACTGCCCCCCTTCCGTGTATGGACATTGTACCTGAGAACCTAGGTTGTTCTCAGGATTGCGGGGCACCCGAACCTGACCAGCACGTATGCTCACAGTTGTTGCGATTTAACAAGGAACTCTTCAGGACGGTGTTCAGGGTTAGGAAGGATGTAATGGATTATGTCTTTGATCCATTCCACGTCCATAATAAAGAGTAAGTAAAAGATAAGTTTTACCTATATTTTAATACGACAGTGAAACAGGCCATGAATCTTTTCCCTTGCTGCGTGTCTGATTTTGCTAATCCTTTGTAGTGAACAATTGGTCACATATGCCTGTCCAAACTGCATAACATGTATTGATCTCCAGACGTTGATGCCCGGGTCTCAGATTATGGCCAATGTCATCGACTACTGGTCTGTACTACTCAATCAGCTTACGCACGCGAACACCGCAGCTGTTGCAAGTTCGCGCTGTTTCTTTGGCCTAGGTCACACTGTAAGTGTGCTTGAACTCTGCAAGTTATTTTGTGACAAAATGTACGTAACTTGTGATATAAGCTGCCAACCCACGTCTATCATTTTTATAGGACCTAGCAGTTGCAATTTGGCAAGGCAGGAAAAAAAACTTGGTTGTTGATCATTCTGAAGGCTTTTGTGCCTCGTGGGACATGTGGCAAGAGTCGTGTTCTAGTCCATTCCAACTGGACTCTGATATGGTGAGCTCAGATATCAATATAGAGACATTTCCATACTGGAATTATACATTATTTGCCTAGAGTTTTACAGTATATGCTTAGAGTTGTACAATATATGCTTAGAGTTGTACAATATATGCTTTGGAGTTATACATTAGAGGCCTGGAGTTATACCTGGAGTTATACATTACAGTTTATGCTTAGAGTTGTACAATATATGCTTTGGAGTTATACATTAGAGGCCTGGAGTTATACCTAGAGTAATACCTCGAGTTACGCAATGCTTACAGTTACACATTTTATGGCTAGAGTTATAAATTATATAACTTTAGCTTTCAGAATGACTAGAGTTATACATTGTAGGGCTGAAGTTATACATTATTTGCCTAGAGTTATACAATATATGCTTAGAGTTTTGATGAGTGGCTAACTTCACTCCATAACTCTAGTCATAGAATGTATAACTTTAACCATAGAATGTATAGCTCTATGCACATAATGTACAACTGCAAGAATATACTGTATAACTCTAGAAATTGAATGCACAACTCTAGACATATAATGTATAACTCTAACCATAGAATGTATAATTTCAATAATGCACAATATGTATGCCTCTAATCTGCTAATTATGTTTTATAACTCTTAGACTTTTGGTGCATGTTTGTAGGTTTTCGTCCCGGTAAGCACTGGGGATCAAGATCATTACTCTTGCATTTGCATAAATTTACTCTCTGAGCAGATTGAGTACCTTGATAATCGTTCTTACGAGGACGATCTTCTGAAATTACCATATGGAGGGATTGCGCATATTGTAGGGTAATATCCGTATAAAACCCATAATTTGAAGGATTATAACGCAAATTTAATACGTGATTTATAGTCATAAACGAAAACAACAATGAAACGATAAAGATCAAGGATTAACCTTCGGTCCTAGTGCAAATTGGCAATGAGAGATCAAAGTAGATCTCCTCCTAAATGATGCACCCAAGATCGTCTGAGAAATGCCCTTGTGCTAGAATGAATCCTCTAATTGCCTTGCAATATTGAGAGGATTATTTTTGTGAGTTTTTCTTTAGATGAGAGATCTAGGTTTAGAGAGGAAAAATGTCTCTCAAAACCCTAAAATTTTTATCAAAATGAATTAGGTTTCAAAAGAGAGAAAAAACTCTCTTTTGTCCTCACTTGGCCGGCCATGGGCTCCCTTGGGAAGTGGGCTTCCACTTCCTTTTAGTTTTAGCTCATGGTCCGGTTCGCAAATGCTAAAACGTATACGACGGGTTTTCTAATTATAAATTGTCATCGGTTATCGGTAATTAAAACATTAACTAATAACGCGGATTAGTTGAAATGTTAATACATGTCCGACAAAGACAATATTGTATAATTAATTTATTCAATTTACGTTAATCAAATATAAATCGTTTATATTCAATTTTACGAATTAATTGCTTAATTCGCCTTAGCCGTTATTATTTAATCCGTATTAAATAAAATATCTCAACATCGCATTTTTGACTAATTACTAGTCAAATAACTCGGACTAACTGGTTAGTCAAATTTGGCATCTACATGACTGTATTTTCATACCGTCACATCTCTCAAACGTATCCTATAGGTGTGACTTTTAGGGACCAGTTGATCACCGCCATCTGTATGACAATAACGTCAAACTTATCTAGCAAGCCAACCGTTATTGATAAACGTGGACCAACTGATTATAATACAAAAGTATACCCTTTGATCCTTTTAGAGATTTATAAGTCCTTGCACTAACTGTAAAGGACACCAGCCCCAACAAGCTCCCACTTGTCCGTACAAGTGTATGTGCAATGACGTTATCCGCACTAACCGGAGGACACAAGCTCCAACAAACTCCCACTTGTCCGTACAAGTGTATGTGCGATAACCGATTCTCATATTCATTTAAAATTTCTCCCACTCAATGTAAAACAATTTGCAGATCCGGATCCGCAAAGGTCGTATTTTACAATCGATCTGGATCTAGAGTGGTTTCCCCGACTAGAGAGTAACTTAACTGATAAAACGAATCCGTATCCGAGCATGGCCATGCATTTCGATTCTGACTCCTCGAGTGGCCCCGAGAAATATCGAGTACCGATAAAGGCTGAATATTTCCTTCAACTCGAACTCCTTCCGATCTAAGCACAGCATGAAATGACCCAGAAAAAATCTACTTGGCCCCCTGTTACGGATGACCGTGAGAAAGAAACCAAAGTCACCCAAAATCTGCCTTAGTCTCAAGAGACAGTCGATAGTCAAAAGAATCGACTCTTAGGATCACCATGGAAGTCCTATCCACGACCGGGCACCGAATGTTATAAAACATTTAGGACTCCACGTCGATGTCACAAATGTGTCCTACGAGATATCCGTATAACTCGCCTCTGTGATTGGTCAGTCAACCTGTTGACTTATGGCTCGTTGAACCCACCATCAACCAACGTCACAAAATAATTACCTTGAGTTATCAGCTCACGTGGGCAATTAAGGACCAAAAATATAATGTTTGTTCAGTTCACTTTGTGGTGTTCAAAATTTGTCGTACAAATCCACATGAAAAACAAAATATATAAAATATCAAAACGATGATGTCGTATAGAGTACAAAAGAGGATGAATCTAATCCATAAAAGAGTACTACAACTTAGGAACACGTTTAATTCCCATGGAATTAACATGCCCTTCATGCTTATCTTGTCGTAATGGTTTAGTGAGAGGATCTGCTATGTTATCATCTGTAGCAATCTTTTCTATCACTACTTCCTTTTGCTCCACGTAATCTCGGATTAGATGAGCTTTCCGTTGTACATGTCTAGACTTGTTGCTAGACTTTGGCTCCTTAGCTTGGAAGATGGCACCTCTATTGTCGCAATAGATGGTGATCGGGTCATTCGAACTAGGCACTACAGATAGTCCATGTGAGAATTGACGCATCCATATCGCTTCCTTTGTAGCTTCAGACGCGGCATAGTACTCGGACTCAGTCGTAGAATCTGTTTAATGATTTGTTTGGAACTCTTCTAGCCGATCTGCAGCGCCATTAAGAGTAAAAACGAATCCGGACCGAGATTTCAAGTCATCACGATCCGTTTGGAAGCTAGCATCTCGAACCGGTTGCGCATAGCTTTTGTTCGCCTCCATAAGTCAATGCCCAATCTTTAGTCCTCCGTAGGTACTTAAGAATGTTCTTGACAGCCATCCAATGTGATTCACCCGGATCTTTGTTAGAATCGACTTGTCATACTCAATGCATATGCCACGTCCGGACGTGTGCATATCATGGCATACATGATTGATCCTATAGCCGAGGCATAAGGAATCCGTGTCATGCGCTCTTTCTCTTCCGGTGTCTCTGTTGGATCGAGACTTGCTCAAATGCACCCCGGAGCCATAGGAAGAAACCCCTTCTTGGAGTTAGTCATGCTGAATCTCTCTAGGACTTTGTCTATGTAAGACTCCTGACTGAGAGATAACATCCGTCGTGATCTATCTCGATAGATACGGATGCCTAGAATTCTTTGTGCCTCTCCTAGATCTTTCATCTGGAAATGGTTTTTCAACCATACTTTCACCGAAGTTAAGAGAGGTATGTCATTCCTAATCAGGAGTATGTCATCGACATACAATATTAGGAAGACAATCTTGCTCCCACTCGACTTGATATAAAGACATGGTTCCTCGACCGATCGAGTAAATCCATTTTCTTTAATCACTTGGTCGAAGCGATGATTCCAACTCCGAGATGCTTGCTTAAGTCCATAAATGGAACGCTTAAGCTTGCACACTTTCTTAGGATGTTCTGGATCGACGAAACCTTCGGGTTGTACCATGTACAACTCTTCCTCCAAAAAGCCGTTTAAGAAGGCGGTTTTCACATCCATTTGCCAAATTTCATAGTCATGAAAAGCGGCAATCGCTAAGATAATCCGAATGGAACGCAACATGACTACGGGTGCAAAAATTTCATCGTAGTGCAAACCTGGCACTTGGGTGAAACCTTTAGCAACTAGTCGTGCTTTATAGATGTCTTGTTGGCCTTCCACAGAATGCTTTATCTTGTAAAGCCATTTGCATTGAAGGGGACGAACCTTAGCAGGTAAGTCAACAAGATCCCATACGTTGTTCTCATACATAGAGTCCATCTCGGATTGCATGGCCTCAAGCCATAGCTTTGAGTCGGAACTAGTCATGGCACCTTTATAGGTTGCGGGTTCACTACTCGTTAAGAGTAGAACGTCATCTATGTCATGTTCCTCGACCATACCAATGTATCTGTCAGAAGGAATAGAGACTCTACCCGACCTCCTAGGTTCCTCGGGAATATTCACGCAGCCGGGATTGAAGGAATTGGTTCCTCCAATGGTTGCTCGGTATTTGGTTCTGGAATCTCCGACAGGTCGAAGGTTCTATCACTCTTTGCATTCTCGAGAAATTCCTTCTCTAAGAATGTTGCACTAGCCGCAACAAAAACACGTTGTTCGGTTGGCGAATAAAAGTAATGACCAAGTGTTCCCTTGGGATAACCTATAAAGTATGTCTTGACCGATCGCAGGCCGAGCTTATCCTCGTGTCTCCACTTGACATAAGCCTCGCAGCCCCAAACCCGTATAAAGGACAAGTTAGGGACCGTTCCCTTCCATAGTTCATATGGAGTCTTGTCAATGACTTTAGACGGATTTGGTTAAGTATTAGAGCGGCCGACAAAAGAGCATAACCCCACAATGAGTCAGGCAACACGGTGTGACTCATCATGGATCGAACCATATCAAGTAGTGTTCGATTTCTCCGTTCGGACACACCATTCAATTGAGGTGTTCCAGGTGGAGTTAACTGTAGGGCAATCCCACAGTCTTTTAGGTGTTGATCAAACTCGTGAGAAAGATACTCGCCACCACGATCCGAACGTAGTGTTTTAATCTTTCTACCCAATAGGTTCAGACCTATTCTCGGTATTCTTTGAATTTCTCAAAGGATTCACTTTTGTGCTTCATTAAGTAGACATAGCCATATCTACTTAAATCGTCCGTGAAAGTGATGAAATACCTATAGCCTTCTCGTGCGGTGATTGACATAGGACCACATACATCCGTGTGTATGAGTCCTAATAGGTCAGCAGCGCGCATTCCAACACCTTTGAAGGAAATTCGAGTCATCTTACCGATGAGACATGATTCACACGTGCCAAATGATTGAAAATCAAAGGCCGAGATAGCTCCATTCTTGATGAGCTGTTTAACGCGTTTCTCATTAATGTGTCCCATACGGCAGTGCCATAGATACGTTTGATCTTTGTCACCAACCTTTAACCTTTTATTCGTTACGTGTAATATTTCGGTGGTCTGATCTAAAACATAAATTCCGTTCATGGAGACTGCCTTGCCATAAATCATATCGTGTAATGAGAAAATGCAAGAATTATTCTCTATTACAAATGAAAAACCAAGTTTGTCAAGTGCAGAAACTGAAATAATGTTTTTAGAAAGACTGGGTACATAATAGCAGTTATATAAAGATAACTCAAATCCGCTAGGAAGCTGGATCACATATGTTCCCCTCGAGACGGTAGCCACTCGTGCTCCATTCCCAACACGCAGGTCCACCTCACCCTTTACGAGGGGTTCGATGTTTCGGAGCCCCTGCACATGATTACACAGATGAGAACCACAACCAGTATCAAGTACCCAAGTTCCGTAACTTGCGTGGTTAATCTCAATCATATGAATAAAAGTAGAAGGAGAAGACATACCAACAGGTTTAACGCGACCTGCTTTTATGTCCTCATGATAAACAGGACATGTACGCCTCCAATGCCCAGTCTTGTGGCAATGATGGCATTCCATGTTTTCGGTCTTGCTCTTTGTCGCGCCTGATGAGTTACTTGCCTCACCAGGCCCACTCTTACCTGATCCCGACTTCTTAAACTTCGGTTTACCTACTGCTAGGCCTGGCTGAACTTTACCCTTACCCTTGCCCTTGTTTGTCACAACGAGAACATCCTGTTTAAGGCTCCCACTAAACTTCATGTCCTTCTCGGTCTGTACGAGAAGGGAGTGTAGTGCGTGAGGACTTTTCTTCAAATCATTCATATAGTAATTGGCTCTAAAGAGCGCAAAGCCATCGTGGAGTGAATGAAGCATGCGGTCAATAACAATGTTCTCGTTGATCTTACAATCAAGCGTCTCCAGCTTCTCGACATTCTCAATCATGCTGAGAATGTGTGGGCTAACCGGTTGGCCCTTCTGGAGTCTCGCATCAAAGAAGCGACTGGTAAGCTCATAGGTCACGATTCTCGGTGCTTTTGAGAATTCCTTAGTGAGCGTAGTGAAAATCTTGTTTGCACTTTGGGCTATGAAGCGTTTCTGCAAATTGGATTCCATTGCAAAAATAAGTACGTTCTTTACCGCACCCGCTTCCATGGCGAAATCGTTATACTTGTCGATCTCGTTTATTTCAGCCGTGGGGCCTGGGTTTGGTGGGATGGGCTCAATAAGATATTTGAGCTTCCCGCAATGGCGCATTCCGTAATGCCGCCTCCCGATCCGTGAAGTTTGATCCATCATTCTTCAGTCGAGTAGACTGATTCATCTGATCCATGAAGATCCGAAGCCAGGACTCACGGTCCAATGTGACACTTGGCATTGGGTCGTCATCACGGCCAGCCATTATGTTATTAGCAGTTTAAATGATCGTGTTCTACACTGAAAAAGGAAGAAAACAAAAACGAAATAAGCAACTCATCGAGGTGATTTAAGTCTATTTAAAATTCATTTTAACGTGTAGACTCATTGCACTTGCATAATTGATCTCCCTCAAGAATAATACAAGTGATCCCAAGACTCAATTTCCGTAAATTGGTAAGCCAACTGTTTAGCTAATTCTTCCGTAAGAATTCTTGGTCGATAGATTTCCGTAAATCCTATCTATAGTCCACCATGATCACAGGATCGTACGAGTGACCATAATGTTGAGATAAAATAGGTCAATCGGTTCCAACTTACCCGACGTAGAAGGGGTCATATTATGCCTACCGACGAAGAAGGGACTCATTGGAGTTTGACCTATAAAGACCGTTCTCAATTTTTGTTTATACGAGGAAGATCCCATCAACTAAATTATAATTCATATTAAGTGAACGAATAACTAGCGTCTGCGTGAATGAATTAATTTGGGTGATGGCTTAAAGTCATGTGACATAAGAATGTCAGAGAAAACTAACTCGTGACCTCTATATGTGTCAGTTTTCATGCAATAAATTAGGTGGTTTGGTTTTTAGGCGGAATATGATGCATATTATCGTTACGAAAAATAAATAAAAGAATGCAATACGTAAAAAAAAATTCCTAGTGTGGCCTATCCTAATAAAAAGAACATAAAACAACTTTGGAATCCACCGTTGGACCCGAGAAGCTTGTCTTGATGTTCCATCTTGAACCATGTAGCGGGAGTGAGCATCCGGTCTCCATCTTTAGTCTTCTCAAAATTACAATTAAAATTTACAAAATATAAACCTATTTACATTCTAAATAAAAACTGTAATTAAAAGAAATAAAAGGGAGATACGAGATCTCAAAATACAACCAAGACCGTGTTCCATCATTACGGTAACACGTTCTACTAAGGCCACACTAAGTTACAACCGTTTGCAAAAATAAATAAATACGTAATTAAAAGCATTCAAAATGATCAAAAACGATAAATAAAATGCATCAACTAAATTAAATTTATTCGTGACATAATTCCGTAATTATGTTAAATTATCCAAACCACCAAAGATAATTAAAATTATGTGACAAAACCGCTTCATCAACTTAATTTTAATTCATGATAATCCGTTACTTTAAATCGTTTTAAAGTAACTAAATGGTACGTGAGTGAACCGTTTCACTATCAAGCGAAATGCACAAAATTCATATTGTACACTAGTTTTGGCCGGAAAAAAACTTAAAATTTTTTTTTTCTTCACGTCTGATTACGTGAACAGTACCACGAATTTTTTTTTTTTTTTTTTTTTTTTTATAAAAGTTGCTGAAACCGAGAGCAACAAAAACAAAAAAAAAACGGCTCAAATCGTGAGCAACAAGGATCAAAACAAACGATTTGATAAAACTCAATTGCAATTTAATCTAATCTGTATAGAATTCAAACTACAATTGATACATCTTTAACATATTGCAATAATTATCGATTAAAATTACAACATGTAAAAACGATTGAAAACAAGAGATCGAACGATCTAACAAAAATGTGTGGCACGCAAATCAATGCAAAAAACAGGAAAAACAGGCCGTGAACATGAAGGCCACACGGTTTTCCAAAAAATTTTTGGCCGAGACAAAAAAATTAGTGCCGCACGAAATTTTATGCAAACATTTTGATAGATCTTTAACATATTGCGATGAATATCGATTACAAAACAATATGCAAAGATCAAAATGAAAACAAGACAAACGACAACCAACACCGTGTAAACATGACACGGTTCCCAACACAAAAAAACGCAGCATATAAAAAAAATGCCGAGATAAAAAAAAATTGTTGCCGCAAGGAATTTAATCAAAAACATCGATTCAAAATTCGTTTGATGAAAATCACATAGAAAAATTTACGTGGCCTCTCTCTGATACCACTTGTAGGGTAATATCCGTATAGAACCCATAATTTGAAGGATTATAACGCAAATTTAATACGTGATTTATAGTCATAAACGAAAACAACAATGAAACGATAAAGATCAAGGATTAACCTTCGGTCCTAGTGCAAATTGGCAATGAGAGATCAAAGTAGATCTCCTCCTAAATGATGCACCCAAGATCGTCTGAGAAATGCCCTTGTGCTAGAATGAATCCTCTAATTGCCTTGCAATATTGAGAGGATTATTTTTGTGAGTTTTTCTTTAGATGAGAGATCTAGGTTTAGAGAGGAAAAATGTCTCTCAAAACCCTAAATTTTTTATCAAAAGGAATTAGGTTTCAAAAGAGAGAAAAAAACTCTCTTTTGTCCTCACTTGGCCGGCCATGGGCTCCCTTGGGAAGTGGGCTTCCACTTCCTTTTAGTTTTAGCTCATGGTCCGGTTCGCAAATGCTAAAACGTATACGACGGGTTTTCTAATTATAAATTATCATCGGTTATCGGTAATTAAAACATTAACTAATAACGCGGATTAGTTGAAATGTTAATACATGTCCGACAAAGACAATATTGTATAATTAATTTATTCAATATACGTTAATCAAATATAAATCGTTTATATTCAATTTTACGAATTAATTGCTTAATTCGCCTTAGCCGTTATTATTTAATCCGTATTAAATAAAATATCTCAACATCACATTTTTGACTAATTACTAGTCAAATAACTCGGACTAACTGGTTAGTCAAATTTGGCATCTACATGACTGTATTTTCATACCGTCACATCTCTCAAACGTATCCTATAGGTGTGACTTTTAGGGACCAGTTGATCACCGCCATCTGTATGACAATAACGTCAAACTTATCTAGCAAGCCAACCGTTATTGATAAACGTGGACCAACTGATTATGATACAAAAGTATACCCTTTGATCCTTTTAGAGATTTATAAGTCCTTGCACTAACTGTAAAGGACACCAGCCCCAACACATATTACTGTAAGTCTTATAAAACTGGTGACTAGATTAATTTTCAGCTCCATTGTTTTGTTAATTGGTCTTCCCCTTTGAAACGCCTTGCCTAACTTCTGCCAGGCTGATGCAATGGGAAAGTATATGGCCTGCAAAGGGCTCGACAAAGGGAAGAAAGTTGAAGGGTTTCCTTTTGTCAGCATTAAATTCAACTGGCAGGGATCAGGGTATACTGACAATAATTATGGTCTTTACGTCATGGTTCATATGTTGCTGTACCGTGGAGAGCCATTCGAGTGTACCATAGGGACAAAGGACAGCAATGACCTCATGCGAGCGGAAGTTGCTGCCACCCTTGTCCTCAGTGACATTAACGTGGATAGGGAAGCTGTGTTATCTAGGGTAACAACTTTTAAGGAGCTTAAAGACCGGGAAATGGAGGAGCTGCGTGAGGCACAAAGGTTAGCCGGCAACACAAGTGGAAGGAAGAGAGGTGTTGGAATTGCCGGAGAGAACAGTTCTGCTAAACGCCCTTGCTCTAAAGTCAGTTCAACCTATCAGACTCAACCTTCCAAAGTAACCCAGGGCCGGACGCCGTCTAGTCGGGCCCTCTCAGCTGTTAATAGCCGCTCCCGGGGTAAGGGCAATGGCCTTGGTTGCACCACATATTGTGGGGAACCAGACGCCGACCTTACAGTTGTCGCCAAGATGCTGAAGTTGAACAAGGCATTAATTAGGGATATCCCGGTGTATCGCAAACAAGTGGCTGATTACGTTTTCCTTGATGATTACAAATTTCCAAATGGGTAAGCTATCTAAAATCCTAATGTTTTATCATATTAAGTTTTATCAATATAGAGACATTTCCATACTGGAATTGTACATTATTTGCCTAGAGTTTTGCAGTATATGCTTAGAGTTGTACAATATATACTTTGGGGTTATACATTAGAGGCCTGGAGTTATACCTAGAGTAATACCTGGAGTTATATGTTTCATCACTGAAGTTATACATATCGTTAATGGAGTTACACTGTCCTAATATGCAGTTATGACTTTCATAACTGAAGTTATGCAGTCATATTAATTGAAGTTATCTTCCCATTTAGTAGACGTTATAGCCTGACTAACACCTGCTGTCTCAACCATAGTGAACTACTTGTGAACTATTCCCGGCACGCAACAATTAATAGGCTGCAAATGTTGTCCATGCTCCCTGAGACGCCAATGGATGATTCAGTGATTGAGTGTTGGTCCTTGTTGCTTAATCGTTTGGAGGGAGAGGAGTGCGCGATTTTCCGTTCGTCTTTCTTCGGTATCCGTCATATGGTATGGTCGTAATCAATCCTTTAATATGCTATAGGAGTTTCACATACCCTCTTTTAGAGTTACACTTTGAGGGTATGATATTTAAAACTTTCACAGTGGAAATTAAGACTAAACTTATACATACCCTCTATGGAGTTACCCATTTTGTTTTGAGAAGTTATTAACAGCCAGTATGAACTTAGGCATACTTCAATATGCTATAAGAGTTACTGTGCAACTCCTATGCACAAGCCCTATAACTCCTCTGGTATCCTCACACATATACTTCTACTTGAACAGGAAATAATCTTGAGCCTTGTACGAAACCCTGTCCTACAAACACCGGACACCGAAAGGTTGTACAATATGTGGGACGTCTTCAGAATCGACAGTGGCAAAGATTTCAGCTTGAAGGCTGATTTAATCTTCGTACCCATTAAGATTGAAGCCCATTATGCATGTGCATGTATCAACTTTAATTCTAGGACGATTGATCTTCTTGACAATAAGTACTACTCAAGTCCGGGCCAGTCGGAGATATGCAAAGCGTGTCACGTAATTGTAAGTGGAATTAAATTGTAATTACGTTCAACTCAAAGTGTAGTCACCGCTTTACAATTTCACTTTATGACGTTTCTAACTTTGTGCCAGGCGAGCCTCATGAGCGACTATCTGGAGTCTAGGGACGAGGACAAGGAGAGAGGGAAAAACTTACCGGAGTTCCAGTTTCGCCAGATCCAGTTTGCTTGGCATAAGCAAACAATCAACGACACCGAGTCTGACTTGTTCACCATGATGCACATGTTAATGTACGAGGGTGATAGTTTTGGTCACGTTGATCTTGAGAGGAAGGTGAACCGTCGATATTTGGTAATCCAGCTGTAACGCCCCGTAAATTTCGGACCGTTAATATATTTCGAAAATAATTAATTAATCAAGTAAAATTTGACAATAATGTATTTAAAGTAAAAATAATTCAAAGAAATATAATTTTATTATATTTTGAAGAAAAGTATTTATTTTGATAGTTTTGAAATGTTTAAAAATAGTTTAAACCGTGTAAAATCTTTTATTTCGAAATAAGGGCGCATCGGGGGGAAAATAACAATTCGTTTGAACGTTGGGTAAACGAATTTGGAAATGGGTCGTATGAATACTCAATTTTATTGTAATCTTGTGTTTAAAGACTTTGGTCTTGACGGAATTTGCATTTGACTTACGGATTTAATTATTATTGAAACAAGTCAAACCCGACTCGTAAAAATCCCGCACCTCCTTTCCTCCTTTCCTTCTTCCCTTACGCGGACCACACCCCCCTTTTCTTTTATTTTTCTGATTTCCTCTATCTTCTTCTTCTTCCTTAAGTTCCAAACTCCATTTTTATATAAAAACTCAAGCAAAATCGTCACAATTTCTTCGTTACTAGTCCGTTTTTCGCATAATTTACCTTTCCGGAATCCCCTCGCCGAGATCTACAACTTAGTATGTTCTAATTTCAGTTTTCATTAAGTTGTTTTAAGACCAATTTTCGGTATTTTCGGTTTTATAAGCTTATTATTGTGTTTTAATCGTTTATTTAGGTGAAGGATTGGAAGACGAGTTTGGGGACTCGTATATTGTAGAGGATAGCGGCTAGTGTCGTTAGGGTTTGGGTTTTCAAGGTGTTAATTGCTCTTTTTCTAGCTTAAGGTAACATATTTCGAGTTACTCGACGGATTATAAATCACAATCTTTGTTGTTTTGGATGTTTTGTGATTTTTGGTTTAAGTAATAATTTTCACATGTTAAAATATGGTTGCATGCATGCTTAATTTAGGCTTTTTGGTTAGTTTAAGTTAGGATATTAGAGATGGAACGATTAATTAATGATTAGATGATGATAAAACGAGTTAAAATGAAGAAAAAACGGAAAATTAAGAGGTATAGGGTGACGGGCAGCAGGCCGGCAGGCCGTGGCAAGCCCGTGGCAGGCCCACCGCTAGCCCACGGTTGGCCCGGGTCGGTCCGTGCTTGTTTCGCGGGTTTTCGTACAATCTTGGTCTTTTCGGGTTAATTAATATTAGAATAGTGTAAGTAACAAAAGGGTAGAAATTTGAATTGAAGCATACTAGTAACAAAAATTATGTTAAGGGAAAAATTGTGCTTATATTAATAGTTACCACATGTTAGGATAGTTTACAAAATGAATTTGTAAATAATAGGCTCAGAATGAATTGTATAGGGATAATTGTAATGCTTTGTTGATTGTGCCGAAACCCGAGCCTTAGTCCCTTTGACTGATGCGATGTCAGTTAATTGAGTGATTGGTCAGCCGCAATTTGACCGTATCTCGTCAGTGAGGTCTGGGGTTGCGGGTAAAAATTCGGTTGAATGATTTAGATAATCGGCCTTTTTCTTGTTTTAGGCCATTTATCAAGCTTTAGTTCACATGTATAGCTTATTGAATTTAATAGCTTCTTATTTTGTAGTAATGGCCCTAGTTTCCCCTAAAGCCTTAAATATTGTTATAATTGCTAGGATTGGAAATTAGTATTGAATACTTATTGAGGAACTGTTGGTTTATCTGCTGAATAGACAATATTATATAGCCTTTTACATGATAGAATGTTAGAATTCATGTTGGTAAGTGGGACTTTTTGCCCTCTTATGGTTAAGTGGGTGTCTTAATTGACTTGTGTGGTGAGTCGTGTGTGGTGTGGGCTAAAGTATTCAAGCGGGACTAGTGGGACTAGGTCCTAGGTGAGTATTTCGGCCTTCATCATAGATAGGTCTTTATAGTCTCTGACGAGTATATGTTCACCGCTTGATAGCCTTTGTGTTCCTGACTAGTGGATTTATATCCAAGTTGGGGCATGACCTCGGTACTTATTTTGATAGTAAGTGGTCGGCTTAAGTACTAGCCAACCCTTCGGTGGTGTCCTTAGGGTACTCACTTCACTTTGTTTTAAAAAAGTTGTGGGTCTTGGGTGCGGTGGTGTGTATCCGCATGTCTAGGTCTGCGAAGATTTTAGGCTAGGGTTGTGTTGTCTCTTGGCCATGTTTTCTTAATAGTAACCGCTGAGCCAAGATACCGGTTCGATTACCTTCCCTACCTCGTGGTATAGACTCGAGTTACAAAGTGACTATTGACGGGACTAAGAACTTATACCTGTCTTTGATATATTGCCCTTTCTTGTTTGATGATTCTATGAATCATAGAAGGTGAGATGCAAGCCGGCTATGGTTGATAGAGTTTGGATTACAATTTGTTATATGATTCACATGATAGTTTAGTTTGGTCAGTTTAGGGGTCATTTGTTAGAATACATGACAAGTAAATGGTTTATCAAATTGTTTACATGTTACATTACATGTTACATTAATTTTGACGATTCGTGGCTGGGAGGACTCGAAGTTACTCCCCACTGAATTGTGGCTTTCGTGTTTGTATAAAATGCGATTGAGAGGTTGTTGATGCTTTGTTGGGGTCACGAGGAGAGCTAGCGAGCAAGGAACCTTGGACCTAGTTTTTGGCTATTCTATTAGTAACCCTTTTAACCTTTGGTTTGTATATTATTTGAAGGGACATATGTCTCCCTTTTCTATTTTGGGTTGTATCATTCTACTTTCTATTTAGCTATGGCATAGTAGTTCATCAGCTTTTGCAGGGTTTTGGCACCCGCTTCTGGGAATGTTGGACTTCTTGAGTTGGATTGGTTGTGAATGGTTTAGTTAGAATTTTTTTTGAAATTGCAGGTTTTTGGATAGTTGAACCATTTATAAACATATCCTACCAGTTTTTCTGTAGAATTTACGTATTTAATTAAGGCTAGATTTAAGGGTGTCACACCAGCTGGCAGCGACGCTTGTCCTAGCTGACATGAACATCATCGGGCAAGGAGTTCTGACCAAGGTCAACGGTTTCATTGGCGAGAAAGACCAGATCCTGAAGCAAGTAGAAGCTAGACGAAAAGCAGCGCGGAGAGCAGATAAAAAAACTGCGAAAAAATAGAATGTATTTCCTTTGATTTTGTATTCTCTGTTTTTGCAACTCTAGTATGTTGTCAAGAAACTACTTAACAACTTAGACAACTTTTTGGAATAGATTGTTATTATATCATCTTGGTCAGTCATAATTAAAATCCAAGTTTTACAGATAAGAATTAGAGTTATACACTCTGTGAAGTAAAGTTATACAAATTATGTACAAGAGTTATACAACTTATGACTGCAGTTATGAAAAAAAGGAAAAATTTATGAGACAACTATGAGTTATACAAAAAATATCAAGAGTTATACAAATTGTGTAAAAGAGTTATACAACACATGACTGCAGTTATGAAAAAAGGCAAAATTTATTAGACAGTTATGAGTTTTGCAAAAAATAACAAGAGTTATACAAATTGTGTACAATAGTTATACACTCTGTGAGGTACATTTATCCATATATGGGTAAGAGTTTTTCTTAAACCCACTGAAGTTATAATTCGTTCTTTATCCAACTTTTAAATATTGGATTTTTTGCCATGAACAGAAGTCATCAAAATTGTGTAAATAGTTATACAACATTAGCTTGAAATTTCACACTCATAGATCAAGTTATACAACTGGAAGGTGCATTCCCATTCAAAATAGACAAAAGCTAGCTACTGAATACCCCTTCCGTCTCACCAGATTTTTTTACCTTTTAAAGAAAAAAAGATTGTAAATAATTTGTTGAGACGGAGGTATTTTTCTCTCGCCTACTACTACAAAGATGTTAAGTTTCTTTCTTCTTCTTCTTCTTCTTCTTCTTCTTCTTCTTCTTCTTCTTCTTCTTCTTCTTCTTCTTCTTCTTCTTCTTCTTCTTCTTCTTCTTCTTCAGATTCCGATGAAGACGGTGGATGCTCAGAGAATGGGTTAGGGCAGTTCCGCTTATCGTGGTGGGCCATTTGTTTACAGTTATTACACATGCGCTTTGGCTTACAAGCCAAGGCAATGGCTTTAGCCTTAGCTGACACCATTCTTTTACCGCTGCCTTTGTTTTTGGATTGTTTTGGTGGAAGTATTGTTACCTCGTCACTGGCGGGGCAACCAAGGATTTGCTCGAATTCCTGCTGCTTAGTTAAATCTTTCTTGTACGGTAAAAGTTTCTCCTTGAACTCTCTAATTAAGGAGCTTAAGTTCACAACTTCAGTCACACTCGTGCCACGAAGTAAACCAATTGTTGCATGAACTTCTTACCACAACTTCACCATCGCAACTTCTTTTCCATCAGCGATGCTATTTGAATCCGTTTGTTCACCATCACATTCTGATAATCTGTATTTCAATGCATCTTTTCTCCATCTTGTAGAAACGTAATCATCTGGAATTGTCTTCTTGCCGTTAGCCGACAAAATCCATACTATATGTCGGCACAGAAATCCCATCCTTTCAAACATCATACAATTTTGCCGTGTAGCCGTGTCCCCGTAATCAAATTAAATTATGCCGTTAGTAGTCTTATACATATAATAATAAGAGTTAAACATTATCAAGGTAGAGTTATACATATGGCAACAAGAGTCATACATTTAAAGCTAAAGTTATTCAAAATATAATCGAGTTATACTACAAATAACTCATAGATTCGGTGAAAAATTGAATAACCTCTAATGTTATTACGAAAATAGAGTTATACATATGGCAACAAGAGTTATACATTCTAAAAGCTAAAGTTATTCAAAATGTAATCAGAGTTATACTACAAATAATCTAGATTCGAGTGAAAAATTGAATAACTTCTAATGTTATTCGAAAGTAGAGTTATACATATGGCAACAAGAGTTATACATTTTGCAAGTAGAGTTATACATATAATAAGAAGAGTTATACATTCAGAAAATTTAAGTTATTCAAAATGTTGTCGATTTATCGTGAGATAACTCTGATTCGGTGAACAATTGTATAACTTCTATGTTCGACAATGTAACTTTGGCACTATATCTAGCAACTTGAGTCAACTACCACATAAAGTTTATGCCAAAATGTTTTACCAGGTTGTACTCTACGGTGAAACTTTTCTCTCGATTGAATCCTTAACGACAGTCGGTCACTTCAAGTCCATCGACTTCAAAGATAGCCCCGGTATTACATGTATCGATTGAGGAAATGACCTCTAGTTGGAATTCCTTGAAAACCTCACGGGTATAAACATTTGACGCATATTCCTCTATGTGTAAATGCGTCCCTCTTGCTGGTGTTGAGTGTCGGTTTTCATGGTCAAGTCTCTTCTGCGTATACCGTTGATGGTCCATAGCGCTTTCAAAACGCATCCAAAACTCCACTAACGTACCTGACTTTTGCTCGAACTTCTTAAAAAAACTAATGCTCTCTGATCTCTGGGTTGTCCTCATTACACCACCCATGTTCAAGTCCCTGCAATGAGCCATCACCCATTGGCTCCTTTTATCGTACGCTTCTGAAAACCACTCTTCGTTCACAAGACCATGCGCTTCCATTATCTCTGCCCACCTACAGTCAAAGTCATCTGCTTCTAGGTTGTCGTCCCATATAATGTTGTTCAATTTCTCAAGGAACTCCTTATAATCCTCCCTTGTCACCCCGAACTTCGATGGCACCTTGTTCATTATATGCCACATGCAAAATCGGTGGCGGGCAGTCTTGAAGGCAAGGGGTACGGCCTTAATAATGCCCGCATCCTGATCTGTGATAATGTACTTGGGTTCCTTTCCACCCATAGCATTCAAAAACCTGTTGAAAACCCACTAGAAGGATTCATGGTCTTCATGGGCAATCAATGCCCCACATAATGTCACTGATCGCTTATGGTGATCTATGCCAGTGAATGGCGTGAAAATCATATCGTACTTGTTTGTTGAGTACGTTGGGTCGTACGACACTGCATCTCCAAAAACGGAGTAGTTCCTTCTAGCGGTTCTGTCAGCCCATATTGCCCTTCGAAGGCTGTTATTCTTGTCAACTTCATAATCAAAATAAAATCCCTGCCTATTTTGTGCCATATTCTTGAACCGGTCTATGAACAATTGACCGTCCCATTTATGGATGAAGCACTTCACATCTCGGTGGAAGTTCTTAAATCAGTTAAGGATGCACCAATGTTCTCGAATCCGTTTACGAGTTCCTTACACATGTTGTACGTCCTAGTTGCTCCTATCCTCAACTGCAGTGGACAACAAATCCTGATCAGTGCTGATTAATAATCAAGGATTTCTCAACTATAACTCTTTCACCTTTTCATATAACTTCATGAAACATATGCATAACTCCATTGATTGATTGTGCAACTTCTTATTATTTATAACTCTTACATATGCGAATATGCATAACTCTAACAACTTTCTATATAACTCTAAGGCTGTTAAAATTTTTTCTAGAATTTTAAAAAATATTCAGAAGTTTCACAATCAATTACTCGAGGTTTACATAACTCTATCATCTCGGTGTATAACTTTAGAAGTTTGCCATTCAATTAGTAGAGGTTTGATTAATAGTAAACTAACCCTTGAGTTGTACATTATCAAGTACTTGCGAAAATCTTCTATGTTCCGCGACATCTTTTGAAACTGACGATCCTCACTGGATACAAGCTCGTGATTATGCCCCATGTGGAATCGGTCAATTACTAATACTCCATTCTTCATAAATAGCCTGACATGTGCTTTACACCCTACCCTCTTGACTGTATATTTCCTCTGTTTCGCAGTTCTTATCCCCATTGCATTTCTTCTTCCCTAATCCTGGTCTCATTTTTTTTAATTATTGCCTCTCCTTTTGGGACATATGTGAACCCCCCTCATTGTTGCAAACCAAAGAACTTCGACTTGATTTCACCGTCGCGCCATTTTTCGTCGAGTACTTCCGAACATCAAACCCGGACGCCAATGCATAAATTTTATAGAATGTCACCGCCTCGCCGATTTCAAAAATTGTTGCCCTACACAAGGTGTAAACTCATTTGCCAAATGCTTACAATTCTCGTTTCCGCTTCCTTACGACCATCTGAGCAGAATCAAACATCCATGAAATGATTAAGACTGTATAACTGTAGGCACAGACTGTATAACTCTGGGCACAGACAGTATAACTCTGGCCACAAACTGTATAACTGTAGGCATATAATGTATAACTCTTACCATATAATGTATAACTATAGTCACAGACTGTATAACTCTAGCATACAATGTATAACTCTAGGCATATACTGTATAACTCTAGCATACAATGTATAACTCTAGGCACAGACTGTATAACTCTAGTTTTACAATGTATAACTCTAGGCACAGACTGTATAACTCTCGTCACAGTTTGTATAACTCTAGTCATACAATGTATAACTCTAGGCACAGACTGTATAACTCTAGTCACAGTCTGTATAACTTTAGTCATACAATGTATAACTCTAGGCATATAATGTATAACTCTTACCATATAATGTATAACTCTAGACACAGTCTGTATATGCTAAGAGTTATACATTATATATGTAGAGTTATACATTGTAGACTGTATTACTTTAGGTTCAGTATGTATAACTCTAGTCATACAATGTATAACTCTTACCCATATATGGATAACTGTACTTCACAGAGTGTATAACTCTTTTTATTTTTTGTATAACTCCTAGCTGTCTAATAATTTTTGCCTTTTTTCATATCTGCAGTCATGTGTTGTATAACTCCTGTACAGGTTGTCTAACTCTAGTCATACAATGTATAACTCTAGGCACAGACTGTATAACTCTAGTCACAGTTTGTATAATTCTAGTCATACAATGTATAACTCTACGCACAGACTGTATAACTGTAGTCACAGTCTGTATAACTCTAGTCATACATTGTATAACTCTAGGCACAGACTTTATAACTCTAGTCATACAATGTATAACTCTAGGCATATAATGTATAACTCTTACCATATAATGTATAACTCTAGACACAATCTGTATATGCTAAGAGTTATACATTACATATCTAGAGTTATACATTGTAGACTGTATTACTTTAGGTTCAGTATGTATAACTCTAGTCATACAATGTATAACTCTTACCCATATATGGATAACTGTATTTCACAGAGTGTATAACTCTTTATATTTTTTGTATAACTCCTGTTCAAAATTTGTATAACTCTATTCATAAAATGTATAACTCTAGGCATATAATGTATAACTCAAGACACAGTCTGTATAACTCTACTCATACAATGTATAACTCTAGATATATAATGTATAACTCTTAGCATACAATGTATAACTCTAGGCATATAATGTACAACCCTCCACATCCTATAACTTCACTTAATGAATGTATAACTTAAGCTATAATATGAATAACTATATCAAAATTCGTTGCTTAGTAAGAGTTTTTATGCAAAATCTAGGGTTAGAATTACTCTGTTTACCTGAAGCTGCAGGAAATTGTCAAAGAGTTTTACAAAAAACCAGTGGAGTTATAACACGATGAATATAAGAACTGCATGAGTACACTGTATTATTGAAGTTATACATATACAGGTCAGAGTTTCACTTAAACCCACTGAAGTTATAATTCGTTCATTATCAAGCTTTTAAATTTCCATCATTTTTTGCCATGAACTACAAGCTACCAAAATGAAAGAACAAATCTGATGAACACCTTGAAAGTACAACACCATTAAGAATAATGAACACGAATGAAATAACTACAAGCTACAATAATGAACATCA
Source organism: Silene latifolia (assembly GCF_048544455.1). Lineage (NCBI taxonomy): Eukaryota > Viridiplantae > Streptophyta > Magnoliopsida > Caryophyllales > Caryophyllaceae > Silene > Silene latifolia. The sequence continues at coordinate 37,149,475 of NC_133531.1, forward strand.
ATCCAAAATTACATATAACACTTTATTCTTGAACATCAAGCTACAACAATAACCTAAACACAAATAAGAAAGCAAATAACCACCATCGACGACAACTTCAATCTGCATATGATCCATTTGAGAAACACTGACTGTCATTTTGAGCTTCTTTCTCTGATGAACAATGACGATTTATTTATCTTCAACAAAGCTAATGAATTTTAACGGATGAACAATGAAGTAGTTTATCTGATAACAATTTATTTATCTGATGATCAATGAAGTAGTTTTACAGTTGGGATGAAATTTCTCTTATTTTTTTGTTGATTTATATTGGATTTTACAGGATTTAGGATCCTTTGTATGGTGATTTTTATGGGTTTTGCTTGTTGAGAGGTTTTGAATGGTGAATGAAGAGGGAAAGCATGCAAAATGATATATTTGTGTTTGTTTAATGGTTTTGTCCATGGATTTTGTCTTGGAGGAAGTACACAAAACAGTGACAGTGGACCCTCTCTCAATCAACAAGCATTTCCTTTTTTTTTGCTCTAAAAAAGGCCCCCTCTCTCCTTATCTCATCCATTCAATCCCTTCATCCAAGGATTCTTATAAGGACTTAGGGCCTTATATGGTATAAAGGCCTTATAAGAACCCCTCCCCTCTCTCTCTCTCTCTCTATATATATATATATATATATATATATATATATATATAGAGAGAGAGAGAGAGAGAGAGAGAGAGAGAGAAGAGAGAGAGAGAGAGAGAGAGAGAGAGTGAGCATCCCATGAGTCTATCATCTTAGATGAGTCTAGCATATCAATAAGAACCGTTGGATCTTATTGATCCAACCGTCCTGATTATGACACGTGTCTTAATTTAAAAAAAACAAAGTAGGCGCGCTGATATAATAAGAACGACACATTCATTATTCCTCATAAATTTTCACTTCCTTTTCTCTCTCTAAAACGTCTGTCTCTCCCTCTAAAAACCGCTTCACGTTCTTTTTCTTTGGCAGTTAATTCACTAAACCATAATTTTTTTCCGTAAATTTTATTACATCAAGCAAAATTGCACTAATCAGGTGAAGATCATTATTATATTTACTCAGAACAATCGTTTCGAAGATGACGAAGAGGTATAAAATCGCTCTATTTCATTATATTGTTTTTAAACTTATTTCGCCACTGCATGTTGTTGCTGTTGCTATTATTGTTGTTATTGTTGTTGTTTTTAGTGTTGATTATACTCTTTTTTCTTCAAATAATCATCGACTTAGGGTTTCTATTTTGCTCAAAGCAGGAAATTGATTTTTCCGCGAAAAATTAGGTTATTATTGTTGTTGTTGTTGTTATTGTTAGTCTTGATTATAGTGATTTGAAGCATTTATTAATTGATCGAAGAAAGAAATTGATTTTTCAGTAAAAAATTAGGTTATTACTGTTGTTGTTGTTAGTCTCGATTATAGTGATTTGAAGCGTTTATTAATTGATCGAAGAAAGAAATTGAGTTTTCAGTAAAAAAAATTAGGTTATTACAGTTCTTGTTGTTAATGTTGCTGTTGTAATTGATTTAGACTAACTGTTTTGCTCGAAGTGAGTAACTGATTTTCTGCGTTCTAGTTTTTCGCTTCAAAATTACGGTTAATGATTTGTAATAAATGAGTAATTAATGTGTGTTACCGTTCTGCTTTCGATTGATTTATTTGTTCGCCGTGTTGAGTTATTTGTGATTTGCAGGGAATGTTCATTTTCCTGAAGTTAATAATATTTACGAACAAATCTACTGATAACAATATTATCGTAAAAGCTGTCATAGTAAAAGTGTATCCCCTATCGTTTTAAAGAGCAACAATTGCTTTTGTAATGTTGTTCTTTGTAGTTTTATATCAAAACAATTGTTTGACAATCGTAACACCTTTGTCTCATTCTGTGAGGATACTATCATTCTTATTCCATTCCACATTCTTTCTCAGACTCGTCCACCATCATTCCTCTTCAGTTTAATAGATGTAATTGTTTTAGTTTTAATGTTATTCTGTTTTGGTTTTTTGATAAACAATCTCAGGAAAGCAGAGGTAGTACCTGAAAAATCTGGCCAGTCAGTAAGAAGGCCAAAGTGGAAGCATCGAGAAAAGACAGTGAGCAAAAAAGCGCCGACACGAAGCCTTCCAAATCGTCGGCCACGAGAAAAATGTCGAAGCATCTCATCGATCAAGTATGTCCCCGTAACTCTTCGTCGTGTTGAGTGATTTGAATGAAATGTCCCTTTTCCGAAATTAATAATATTTTTCTCAACAGATCTACATTAACAATATTCTTTGTAACACTATCGAGTAAAAGTCTATCCCCTATCCTTTTCAAGAGCAAAGAATTGCTTATAATGTGATATTCTTTGTAGTTTTATATCAAAACAATTGTTTGACAATCTTTGTAACACTGTCTCATTCTCGAGAATACTATCATTCTTGTTCCATTCCACATTCTTTGTCACACTCGTCCACCATCATTCGCTCGGTTTAATATTTGTAATTGTTTTAGTTTTAATGTTATTCTGTTTTGGTTTTTTGATAAACAATGTCGGGAAAGCGAGACGTAGTAATCGAGAAATCTGCCGTCGTAAGAAGGCTAAAGTGGAAGCTTCGGAAAAGATGCGGCGAGCAAAAAGCGCCGACACGAAGCCTTCCAAAATGCCAGCACCGAAAAACGTTGAAACATCTCATGCGGATCAGTATGTCCCTATGACTCTTCGTTGTGTTGAGTTGTTAGTGATTTGCATGAAATGTCCCTTTTCCTGAAGTTTATAATATTTCTCAACAGATATACATTAACAATGTTACTGTAACACTGATACAGTAACAACGTATACTATCCCCTATCCTTTTAAAGAGCAGCATCATTACCTATCAGTGTAGTAGCTGTAATTGATTTACTTTTAATCTTATTCGATTTTGATTTTTGGAAAAACAATGTCGGAAAGCGGAGGTGCCCGAGAAATCATTGCGATGAAGAAGGCAAAAGTAGCAAGATCGAGAAGACACCTAGAAAAAAGGTGCCGACACAGAAGCCATCAAAACCAACAGCACAGAAGGAAGTCGAAGCATCTCATGCATCTGAGTATGTGTCTAAAAATCTTTGCTCGACCGCAAGTCACTACTATTAGGGTTTATGATATATTGTCTCATTGTTACAGTAAAACAGAATCAATTGATCTTTAAAAAATTATTCGACCGCCATTATTCGTATTCCATTTGTCATTTCTTCAACGACTTGACTACCATCATTCCTTTTCAATTTAATAGTTGTCTGTTATATTGTTATTGTAAACTTCTGATTTTAATTTTTGAAAATAACAATGTCAGGAAAGAAGAGGTACCTGAGAAATCAGCTCCCACTAAGAAGGCTAAAGTGGCCGCATCAGAGAAGACACAGAGCAAAAAGGTGCCGACAGAGAACGTGCCAAAGCCGACTAAGAAGATGCGGACCGAAAAGCTGTCAAATCCTACAGCTGAAAAGGCGACGAAGGTGCCTACAGAGAGTCTACGCCAGGCAACACATGCTCCTTCAAAAAAGGTGCCAGTGAAGGAAAGTAAGGTGCCTATTGAAAAGGTGCTTAAGCCACCAAGCAGCGAAGTACCAAAGGAGCGGTGCGAAGGTTCCAATCGACAAAGAAAAAAAAAGAAACCAATGTGCCGAGGAAGAAGGCAGCAGAAAAGCCGTCCCATGATGTGCCAGTGTTGTCGAAGGAGCAATCGGTGCCCATTGAGAAGCAAGCAAGTGCACCTCCTCAAAAGGCAGCAAATAGTTGCCAACGTCAAAGGCAGCGACTAAGCAATCAAAATCGGTTACAAAGGAGACAAAAGAAGAGGTGCCCAAAAAAGTTACTGTAACAAAGGGTTAGACCCCGAAGGCAGCAATGGCCAAATCTGCAGAGTTGGTGACAGAAGAGGTGGCAAAGAAGGTGCCCAAACAAAAGACGGCGGAGAAGTTTGTAGCAAAAAAGAAAGTTTCAGCGGCAAAATAGCCAACACCAGAAAAGGTAGTAAGCAAGAAAGAGAGCGTGAAGGTGTCTGTAAAAAAGAAACCGACAAACGTAGTGCCAAAACAGAAACAAAGAAACCAGTACGAGTAACAAAAAAGAGACCTAGAGATAAGCCCATGTCATCTGAAGAAGAAAGTGATAGAGATTATGAGGTTTCGGATGACTCGAGCGTCAGCTCCAAAATGTCGAAGAGGGCTAAAACAGAGAAGAGACCAGCCAAGATGGTGGTGAAGGCTGAAAAAGAAGAGGTCTTAAAAAAGTATGTGTCTTTCTAGTGGCCAAAACTTGTATGTTTAAAGTTTCGATTTGAGTGTTAAAGATAACACCTATCTTTGTAACATTTTTATGTTGTTTGATTGCTCTTTAATGATGTCTTTGTAACATTGTCGATTATACTTGTTTGTTAATTGATCTTAGAAGGAAATAAATTTTCCATTAAAAAATTAGGTTGTTGCTGTTCTTGTTGTTATTGTTGTTGTTTGTGTCGATTATATTGATTCGTAATAAATTTAGCCTAACTGTTTTGCTCGAAGTGAGTAATTGATTTTTTGCGTTCTAGTTTTTCGCTTCAAAATTAGGGTTAATAATTTGTAATAAATGAGCAATTAATGTGTGTTACCGTTCTCCTTTCTACTGATTTATTTGTTCGTCGTGTTGAGTTTTTTAAAGTTTCAGTGTTACAATAACACCTTTACTGTATCCTTGTTTTGTTGCTTTCTTACTGCTGGTTTGTTGGCATAAAATAGTGTCACACTGTTTAAGCAGTGGTGCTAATTTACACTTCCTTATTACAGGCCGGATAAATACCCAACTAAGTGCAGGGCCTAGTCGTTGGTCGATGTTATGAGCAAGTTTTCCGTAAAGCAAAAGAAAGCCATTAAAGAAATTGGTTTTGGAGGACTATTGAAGATGAATATATCAGTAGTCCCTTAGGGCTAACAGACTTGCTTGTTGAGGCTTTTGATTACGACAGTTTCAAGGTTCATATTCTTGAAACGAGAGGAGTTTGTCTTTGTCACGAGTATGATGTTCATGACCTATTTTTTTACCGCGGTGAAGGGTAATAATGTGGTCTTGACCGCGAATCGATCGCGGATCAGTGAGGACACTGAGTTAAAAAACAAATGGAGAAGGAAGTTCAACATCTCTACAGCACAGAACATCAAGCTAGATTTGGTGACTAGTTGGTTTAAGAATAACAAGGGCGCCTGCGGTGATGAGTTCAAGCAGGTGTTCGTTCTTTATGCGCTCTCCACTTTTTAGCGCCCGACTCCAAATTATTCTCGTTGATTTCAGGCTGTTGAAGGCTGTGGATGATGTTGAAAAAATAAAAGGTTTTAATTGGTCAAAGTATGTCTTTGAGAAGGTAGCTGAGGGTGTCAAGGGGTTGAAGACAGGAACGGTTAAGTGTCTTTGTGGGTGTATTGTGGTGCTCTTTGTTGGCCTACATTCACCGGTTTGAGTTCCATGGCGAGGTACAACCAACTCGACTTACCTCGATACATCATTGGGCAGATGAAAGTCTTTCAAAAAGAGTCAAAGACGAAGGAAAGATTGGCTGTCTAGGAGCGATGAGATGTCGAAATGTCTATCCTATTTGTCTTGGCAAGGGATCCCCATTTGAAGGTAATGTGGCATCGGTGTAATATCGTCATCTTTGTAATATGGTCACCGTAATATCGTTTCTTGTAATGGCTTTACTGTAATAACATTATCTGTTACCTTACTATATTGTTAATTATTAATATTAATTACTAATTACTAATATGTTTCGATAAATAGGATGGGCAGAATCGATGAGGGTGAGGATGACGAGGCAGTTTTTCTTAAGAGTAGTGAGGGAAGGGAGTACATCTTGATGGAGAAGCTTCTTGTCATTGAAACAGATGCCGAGTTGAAGGAAAAAGCTGTTGATGTGAGTTGTTTTTATTAATTTAATTGTCCGCAATTATTTACAACTCCCAAATCGGTATCTAATTCGTTTCTTTTCTGCCTGGTTTATTGACTTAGGAGACCGACCTGATGTTGCTGATGTATAGAAGGGATTCCAACCTTGTTCACGAGAGATTTTCTCGATCGAAGGTTTTCGAATCAAAGCGTAAAAGAAATCACCACTAAAACCACGAATACCTTAAATATGGCGAAGATGTTGTGCGAAAGGTGAATCGTTGAAGAGGAGGGCGAATGACTTCCGGTATATACAAGGTCCAAAGTCGAGAGGAAGTTGGAACCATTTCCAACAGAGAAAAGTCCTAGGACGGTTAAGTCGAATCCCTGGTAAAGGAGGTATTGAGCGAGTTTAAGTGAGCAACATCATGAAGAAGATGATGAAGAGGATGAGGAGGTTCATGACGAGGACATGCAAGATGAGATGGAGGGTGGAGTGGAAAGTGATGATGAGGACGGAACTGATGATGGCAACGATGATGACGGGACTGATGATGGAGAGGATGATGATGAGGACGGGGATGACGATGGCGGCGATGTTGAGAGTCGTCTTAAAAACAAGAGGCTTCAAGAGGGTGGCACGGACATAGATAACGATGAAGAAAGTGCCGATGAGGAGGAAGACGATGAACAGGATGAAAAGGAAAAGGAGGATGAAGAGGAAGAAGACAAAGAGGAGGATGTAAAGGATGTTGAAAGCCAATCTGGTGAAGGTAATAGATCGAGTAACAGTGTTACTGTTATTACTTTTAGTTATAGTTTTACAATAACATTGTTACTGTAATATGTTATATATATTAATAGTTAGTAATATAATATTCAATTACTTACTTCTGATGCAGATGAAGAGGATGATGCAGATGAAGACGATGATGCAGATGAATAGGATGAATCTGGCAAAGGTCAAGAGGATGACGGAGATGAAGAGGAGGAAGATGATAAAGACGAAGAAAATGAAGACGACAAAGAGGGGAGTGGCGAGGATGATAAAGATGCATCTGATGAAGGTAATATAGTAACACTACTACAATAATCTAATCACTTGCACTAACACTGTTACATCATCGCTGTTATAGAGTTTTCATTTTACAAATAATTACTAATATTCAATTACTTTCCTTTTAGATGAAAATGATGATCTTTGATGAATATGATGCATCGGGGCGGGGGTGACAAAACAACTAGCGAGCCGAGGAAGATGGATCTGGTGAAGGTAATAGTGTAATCTTTGTTATAGGCTTTACATTCTTTGGGTGCTTTTTTAACAAACAATTTAGTAATATATTTTCATTATCTGCTACACGGATGACAAGGAAGAGGCCGAAGGTGATGCATCGAGCCAGCACTGAAGATAACCCAACTAGTGAGGCGGTGAAGAGGCATCTCCTGAAGGTAATTGAGGAATCTATTTAAACTTGTTGTGTCGAGAGGATGTAATCGTAACAATGTTCTTGTGACGTAATTTTAACGAGAAATTTACGATGTATCTATTGTGCCTTTTTTGGTTCAAAGAAAAATTGTTAATATATATTGAATCCAATTACCCGTGACACAGATGACGAGGAAGAGGCGGAAGTTGATGAATCGAGGCAAGCACGAAGACAACCCGACCAATGAGGCGGTGAAGAAGGATCTCCGAAGGTAATAAAGAAATCTATTTGCACTCGTTGTATTAGCTGATGTAACACTATTAGCACTATTATCGTAACACTTTGTTATAGTAACGCTTATTCTTGTGTCGTAGTTTTATCAGAAGTTTACAGTGATATATATATATATTCAATTATCTGCTACACAGATGACAAGGAAGAGGCCGAAGATGATGCATCGGGCCAAGCTGAAGAGATCCCAACGACTGAGGCAGCTGAAGAAGGATCTTCTGAAGGTAATTGAAGTAGCAAATTTACAGTAACACTGTTAGTATAACTATGAGGCATTAGTGGTCCGAAAAACATTAGTTATATTCAATTCAATTACTTGTGCCACAGATAACAAGGAAGAGGTCGATGATGATGCATCAAGCCAGGTTGATGACCAACCAACCAGTGAAGGAAATGAAAAGGAAGATGACGATAAAGATGAAGAAGAGGATGATGGGAATGAAAAACCAGATGAAGAGAACGATGATAATAAAGATGAAGACAGTGCTGGCGATAAAAACAAAGATAACAGTAAGGAGGATGAAGCAACTGGTAATGAAGACGCCGATGGGAATGATGAAAAAGGCGAGGAAGGAGAAAAACCCAGTGAGGCTGATGATGAGTGATGCTGTCGTTTCTACACCAAAAATAAAATACCTAAGTACAACTAACAGAAGTTAGCGGTAAGTAGGGTCGATCTCCACAGGGAGGCGGTGTACTATCTATTTGTCTGTTTATCTGTCTAAATGTCACAATTGGGGGTTGAATTGATTGTGTTGACTAAACTAAAGACTAAAGCGAGGGAAAAAGATGAGAGAAATTAACAATAAGAGAAAGGAAGTATGCTAGGAGTCGGTCCACCGTGGCAGCTATCAGATCTATACTATCGGGAATATTAAGGCGATTAGACTATTGATAAGAAGAGCTATGGTCGTCACCTTTCGGTCCTTAAACCGCCCTAGAGTGTAAATGACTTAACTTTTCGCCCTCACTGCAATACCCTATTGTAATTAAGCAAGCCTTCCCTTCCAATCTTTCGATCTAGGTCGGGGTTAACTAGAATTATTGGTCTCCTGCATGCATTCATTTGACCGGATAACAATTAAATTGCCTAATACAATTCCTATCGCAAGGCTAATCTATTTAATACAGTTAAGGCATGCTACCACGGCTTCCCTAATCCTAACATACTAGGGGAAATTAGCTAGACATGGGAGTGGGGGAAACAAGAAATAAAGGAGAAGAAATAAACATAAATAAAAAGAAGAAAAGAAGAGAAAGAGTTAATACTAATTATTGATCGGAAATAAAAGCAACAAAGAGCAAAGGTAGGGAGAAGAATAACGTGATCCCTGCCTCCGGGTAAAGAGAGATGATTACAAATGAAATCCTTAACTCCTATTTATAAGAAATTAGGAGTAGGATTAAACCTAATGACGGAATATAACTAAAAAGCCCAGCCCGTCAGCAATATCCACTCGATCGACCACTTAAATCACTCGATCGAGTGAACTTCACTCAGAAACAGCTCGATCGACCTAGAATAGTGCTCGATCGAGTAAGGGCATATAGAGAACTGGTCGATCGACCATATAACTGCTCGATCGACTGTTTATTCATCCTAAAACCACTCGATCGACTAAGAATGTCCTCGATCGAGTGATTATTAACTTCAGCAGCTTAGAATTCTTGTTAGTTCGCCTTGACTTGTCCTTTTAGCTCCCGGAACACCTTCATGCATCTCAAGACAGCAACATTGCCTGCTCCAAATCATCTCTTCCTCCAAATGCATGCAAAATGGACGGTAAATGGCTTGATTTCACTCCTTTCGGGTCCATACCTGCAAATAAGACATAATAACCCAAAGTAGCATATTCGGGGCATTTCGTAGCATAAAACCACGATAAAAGCATAGAAATACGTGCATAAAATAGGCTAAAAAGTCTATATAAAATGCACGTATCAAATCTCCCCAAACCAAACCTTTACTCGTCCCCGAGTAAACTAAAAACTATACGCTAATGGAACGGAAAAATAACTCAGAGCTAGCTACAAATGCCCACTTAAGCCAATTTAATGCAAGCAAACTAAACACTTATAGCAAAAAGTCAAATGCAAACGAGTTGTAAGATGTTTATAATAAAGCTGAACCGTCGACCTTGCAAGACCTTTAATAATGGACTCTCACGGGTCACTCTTCTCTCATGAAGCAAAGGGTAAGCAAATGAATGTAAGAGAGAAGAAGAAAAATAGTCGCTCACCTAGACTACGACCCACATAACATGCATGCAACTAATATGATAGACAATTCTAACTACCGTACATACATTCCAACCAAACAAGGTCCGTCACAGCCGAGGGCTTACAAAGATATGGTAAAGTGAGGCAATGGGTAAGAAAAGGCAAAACATTTATGGGAATGTGGAGGTATAGGTGATCAAGCTAGTACCTAAACAGAACCATATGACAACATCCAATTCTCAACTCAATTATGGAATAAGCACATGCCCTTCACTTGGCATAAAACTCACCAAACCGAACCAAACATACTCCTCATATGAAATAAGATAGAACATAGGAGTAGAAACCGTCAACCAAACAACATCATCTTTTTTTCCTTTTCCTTTCTTTCTATTTCTTTTGGTTTCTTCTTTTTCATTCCCTTTTTTTTTTTCAACTCCTCTTTTTCTTTTTTTTTCGATTCTTTTTCTTTTTCTTCGGTTTCTTTTTCTTTTCTTCGAATTTTTTCTTTTTTTTTTTTTTTTTCATTTTTCATTTCTTTTTCACGTCATTTTTTTTCTCTTTTTTCCTTCTTTTCTTCATAAATTACCAACTCCAAATCAATATGATATGAGCCAAACTTGATACAATAGACAATATACCGCAAAACAATCTAAACTAGCTTGACAAGGCAGGCTAAATTTGGATGTAGCTAAGGGTCAACTGGCAGATTTGGCTAATGTGGAGTTTATGGGTAAAAATGAAAGAAAGGGAATGTAAGCACCTCCCTGCATGTGACACCAACCACTAACCCGAATGTATGACGGCAAAAAAACAATTGAATTTCATATACGTGCAAATTAATGAACATGCTATGCAAGGAGTAACTACTCACAATCCTACATGAAACTGGTCATAAATGACACCAGTTTAAAAGGCTCTAATCCTTAGAAATTATAAGTATGTTGCCAAAATCTCAGGTCAAGTCTATTTGTTCAGCTAAATTTAAACATTAACTCGTAGATATGCAATAAGACAAAGCTAATAAGATAATTAATTCAATGCAAGGCTTAAGCAAAAAGACAATTAATAGTGCAATTTCATCATGGGAATCGACCGTTCCGACTCAACCTATATGCTAAAATAAACGTGATTTTTTTTGAATTTTTCTAATTTTTCTGATTTTTATTGAATTTTTTTTTTTTTTTTTTTTGTATTTTTATGAAATAAATAACAATGCAAACAGAAAATTAAACGTGATAACTGAAATGCAGATAAAACAATATGCAGACACAGATATGGATGCATAACCTCCCCAAACCAAACCGTACAATGCCCCCATTGTACCAAAACATGGAAAGGAAAATGCAAACTAAAGGAGGAAAAGAGTAAAAGCGGAAAAACTCACAAGATAGCGCGAATAAGGGGACCTCCCCAAACCGACCATGAAATGGGAGGTTGCTGAGGCCCGGAAAACCGTCTCAGGAAGCTAATCCAAGTCAATAGCACTCGATCAAGAGGAATAGTAGCTGATCGAGTAACATGGGCGCTCAAAACAGCTCGATCGACTGGGATAGCGGTCGATCGAGTGGTTCTCTAATCTGCAGGTGGTCGATCGAGTACAATTGCCACTCGATCGAGTGAATTCATCATCAAAGGTGCTCGATCGAGTAGAAAGACTACTCGATCGAGCGATCCTCGGTGTAATTCCTGCAAAACGCAATAAAAACAGCCCGCAAACTAATAAAAACAAGCTTAACTGAGACCGTCTATGGTATAAGAACCATTTATTACAACTGAAATGAAATAAAAACAAAATAAAATCTCCGGGTTGCCTTCCGGGTAGCGCTAGCTTCAGTCAGGTCCCAGCTCGACCTTCTTTTTCTTCGAGCCACATAATTAATCACGATCAAAACAGCTCAAAGCGCGCAGCATCAAATCATACATCTGCGCATGTGCTACACAAAAGCATAAGTAGCACAAAAGTGGAATAGCAAAGTAGGAAATAAAGATATGTAGACATTTAAGTCTAACAAATTTCCTATGGGCGCTCCTAAATTTATCCACCAAATAAAGGAGCGCGGGAGCAATTGTCAATAATTCAGGGCTCCAAATTAGATTAACAATTTTAAAATGACAAGGATGGTGAGAAATTGCTAATTTATGCGTCCACATATGAGGGGGTATAGCTTTGAAAAAGGAAGCATGAATAAGACGAGGCAATTTACAAATAATAATAAAATTACCGTTTACTACCTCGGGTTGATCACTCTTAATGACGGAATCATAGATAAAAGAATTCATTACCTCTTCCGTGCTAGGAGTAATTACCGACTCAATTTGTCCTTTTGTCGCCCTCGGTGGAATCCGTCCCGTAAATCTCGGCCTCAAGTGCATCCATTTCGGCTTTGAATAAGGGAGACTCACCATAACCGTTGTCATCATCAAAGTCGTCATCTAAATCAAGCCTAAATGACGAATTGAGCTCCCAATGACCAAATCGTCGATCGAGCAGAATTACTACTCGATCGACCAATTTCTTCCCGCATTTCACTCGATCGAGTGGCAGAATCACTCGATCGAGGACTATCCTCCTGCATTCCACTCGATCGAGCTGTGATATCACTCGATCGGGCAAGTTCTTCTGAAAAATCACTCGATCGACCAATGATTGTCACTCGATCAAGTGATACCTCTGTCTACAGCTGAAATCTTCGCGTGGGGTAGTGAAATATGATAGGAACTCGTCGTCCGAGTCATAGAAGTCATCCTCATCATTGGGCAACACGGTTTCCTTACGAGAAAAACTGCTCTCAGTAAGATAAACCTCTTCTTCTTGCATCTCACCGCTAACCGAGCTATTTGTGACTCAGTTCGGGGATTCGAGCGTCCATATATCTATCACTCTCTTGCATTTGTGATACAAGCATTCTCGTTAAATATGTCGACTCGCGATCTCTTCTCTCTCCATCTCATTGCTAATTGAGCAACTGAGACTCGAGCTCATCAAATCGCGAGACATATTCTTGCACTTGGAATGCAAGTTCCTTCATCAAGAATTTCAGCTCCGCAAGGTCTTCTTCTTGTATCTCAGGGGAATCTTGTTGCGGTGGCCATTGATAGGGCGGATGTGGCGGCACAACTACTGTTTGCATTGTGCTCAAGCAGAACCACATCTCCGCCAGTAAATCACCGTCTGTTCCATAAAATGGGACATCGGTGGTGGGTCAAAGGTACTCAAGCCTTCCCTTTGACTGTCTTTCACCTAGAACTGTCTAGGTAGTACTTGTAAGGCCTATCAAAACAAAGCACTAAACAAAAGATTAAAAACGACCTCAAGGGAAAAATCCCCTGAGGCTAAAAACAGATAAAATTAAACAAATAAATAAATAGATTGCCTCCCCGGCAACGGCGCCAAAATTTGATGCTGTCGTTTCTACACCAAAAATAAAATACCTAAGTACAACTAACAGAAGTTAGCGGTAAGTAGGGTCGATCTCCACAGGGAGGCGGTGTACTATCTATTTGTCTGTTTATCTGTCTAAATGTCACAATTGGGGGTTGAATTGATTGTGTTGACTAAACTAAAGACTAAAGCGAGGGAAAAAGATGAGAGAAATTAACAATAAGAGAAAGGAAGTATGCTAGGAGTCGGTCCACCGTGGCAGCTATCAGATCTATACTATCGGGAATATTAAGGCGATTAGACTATTGATAAGAAGAGCTATGGTCGTCACCTTTCGGTCCTTAAACCGCCCTAGAGTGTAAACAGCTTAACTTTCGCCCTCACTGCAATACCCTATTGTAATTAAGCAAGCCTTCCCTTCCAATCTTTCGATCTAGGTCGGGGTTAACTAGAATTATTGGTCTCCTGCATGCATTCATTTGACCGGATAACAATTAAATTGCCTAATACAATTCCTATCGCAAGGCTAATCTATTTAATACGTTAAGGCATGCTACACGGCTTCCCTAATCCTAACATACTAGGGGAAATTAGCTAGACATGGGAGTGGGGGAAACAAGAAATAAAGGAGAAGAAATAAACATAAATAACAAGAAGAAAAGAAGAGAAAGAGTTAATACTAATTATTGATCAGGAAATAAAAGCAACGAGTAGCAAAGGTAGGGAGAAGAATAACGTGATCCCCGCTCCGGTAAAGAGAGATGATTACAAATGAAATCCTTAACTCCTATTTATAAGAAATTAGGAGTAGGATTAAACCTAATGACGGAATATAACTAAAAAGCCCAGCCCGTCAACAATATCCACTCGATCGACTACTTAAATCACTCGATCGAGTGAACTTCACTCAAAGCATTTCGATCGACCTAGAATAGTGCTCGATCGAGTAAGGGCATATAGAGAACTGGTCGATCGACCATATAACTGCTCGATCGACTGTTTATTCATCCTAAAACCACTCGATCGACTAAGAATGTCCTCGATCGAGTGATTATTAACTTCAGCAGCTTAGAATTCTTGTTAGTTCGCCTTGACTTGTCCTTTTAGCTCCCGGAACACCTTCATGCATCTCAAGACAGCAACATTGCCTGCTCCAAATCATCTCTTCCTCCAAATGCATGCAAAATGGACGGTAAATGGCTTGATTTCACTCCTTTCGGGTCCATACCTGCAAATAAGACATAATAACCCAAAGTAGCATATTCGGGGCATTTCGTAGCATAAAACCACGATAAAAGCATAGAAATACGTGCATAAAATAGGCTAAAAAGTCTATATAAAATGCACGTATCAATGAGACAGTTGGCGACGAAGAACCAATAACTACTCAGTGCAGTCAGGTAGCAGAAGATGACGACAATGATGAAGTTGATATTGTCGATGATTGCAGTGATGAGATCATGTATGACGATTACGACGAAGATACTGGCGACCACTATTTGTTACATGTCGAGACAACTGAAGACTGGATGCGCGTGATGGATCCTCGCTACGGCTGCACAATCGAATGTGGCCTACCAGCTCCGGATCTAACACTTGTGTCCAAGACTATGATAAAACACAAGGAGATAATGGCGCCTATTCTTGAAGTTAGAAAAGAAACAATTGACTATTGTTTTATTGACGATGACGAGAACCTCTCAGATACGTGAGTACTTTATTTACTCTTGCACTGTGATAAACAAAACGTTGTACTTTACAAGTGAATACTTTGTTTCAATTTGAATAGTTATTCTTTGTTAAATGTTACTCTATTAAAAGGTGTTCTGACTATTACATCTCATTGTCCAACAGGGAAAGGCTTGTCTCGTATGGGAAGTATCACTTCATTCCAAGGGAATATTAAATTTCATTGGCTCCTGGTGAGCTTATTTATATAATGGTGACTGAATGTTGGTCAATGTTGCTCAATGACCTCATCTTCAGAAAGGTAGCAAGTGATACACCATTGAGGATCTTCATGGGCTTGGGTCAATCTGTATGTTACTGTAATAAATAAATTTTTATTCTTATTGATTTTGTGTTTCTATAATGTTTATTGACTTTGTATTTATATTTATTTTTGTAGGACGCATTAGCAACTATGTCTGTTCGAAAACCCGTTCAAACAGGACATTTAGAAGGTGAAGTTTTCTTTGTCCTTCACACAAAGTGGATCAAATACAACCCGAGTCCATCGAATTTCAATTGTGATATGGTAAACCACATTCTTGTTAATTTTTTTTTTTTATTCTTATATAAGTAGTGTAACACCCCCATACTCCAAGTGCCTTACCAGGACCACTCAGTTATAAGGATGCTACCATCTCGGTTGCCCGAGGCAATGAATATCATAAGACAATAAAGAAACGTACTTTAAAAGTAATTATAGTTTAAGTGATTACATGTTCAAAACCAAAATTGATAAAAGGAAATACAAGTTCTCAAAACTGTCTACTTTCAAAATACTATCAAGCGTCGGACACAAATAAAGACTTCTAAAGCGCAACGTGGTGACTCATCCCGGCTATCCCATACGCATCGTCTCATACCTGCTCAATAACTGCTCACCACCCCCGAATGGATCACCACAGTTTTTAAAACATTTAAACGGGGTCAGTACTAATCACACAATTTAAATGATCCAACATCACAACAAACAACATAGCTCAAACAGTCACACACACAATCACACCCACTCCAATCAATCTCCGTCACCGACCATCCTTTGGACCGACCACGCGATGGGGACCGCAGCCGTTCCCACCTAAGCCCCGCTCATCATACCGAGCGATAACCCTGTCCCATTAATATGCACATCTCTTTCCGTGGCGGGTTCCACGAAGGGCGTGAAGCCACTCCCGCAAGTGACTCCACTCAGCCGAGAACGCATCTCGAGAACCAGAGACAAACAATCAGCAATCACAATACAACATCAACAACCGTCTGAATCAATCAACAATATACAATCACAACCAAATCGAATCAATCAACAATCACTAATTACAAAGACAATCACCACACATTATGTAATTAATACCGAGTAGGAAAACCCCACCGAATGCAACACAAACATCGACGATCTAACAATTTGTCTCAAATCCTTTCCTCTACGAACCCTTCTCCTATACACATAATCATACAATTATCACCTAATCAACATAACCCTCCCAAAACCCCCAAATCTACCCAATTAGGGTTTTAAACAAACTCAAAGAAACAGTATAAAATTGGTATGTAGATCTTACCCTTGACGCAAGGAACACTATGATGCAAAGAACAAGATGATCCGACACTCCTAGCCTTGGGGATTTTCCAACAACGCGACGAGAGAGAACTACGTAACTCCTTTTTTCTTTTGAAGGGTTTAGAAAGGTTAAAAGTGATTAAATAAACTAACGGAAACCTTTTATATCAAACTCGCGTTATTAGCAAAATCCGTCAAATCATTCCCCGTAAACCGGCTACTCGATCGACTAGCTAAGGTACTCGATCGAGTGCCCCCTTACTCGATCGAGTATCCCACTCGATCGAGTATCTACGTTACTCGATCGAGTACCCAACAGGTCAGAAACTATTTTAAAACACAACACACCCTTACTCGACAGAGTAAGGCCTACTCGATAGAGTACCCAGAGACTCATAAAACCGTAGTATTACAGTCTTCCCTCCTTAAAAAGAACTTCGTCCCCGAAGTTCAACCCATACATAAAAACAAACATACTAACTCAGTCAAGACGCAATAAAGCTACTAAGAACTCAAAACAAAACCCCAACTTACAAAACATGAAACCATGAACTCTTAACACCACTCTACCAACTACTCCTACCTCCACACCTCGCTCACGATGTCGTATCAACTACATCATAAACTCTCCCGACACTAACTCCATACATAACCAACTACATAAACATCAAACGGAATGTTACATTCTACCACCCTTAAAAGGAACTTCGTCCTCGAAGTTTACTCACACTCATAACCTCATCCTCCAACTGTCAACACTATCGAAGTATTCTCGGATTCCTAACATCGAACTACTACAAGCACGTCCATGACCTTTTAACACTATCAACCACAACATATACAAATCCATACCTTATGCTACACCAACACTCTACTTCCAAATATACTACCATATGTACAACCATCAAAATCTCTTTTATCGCATCCTACTCCTCTTAAGATAAATGTTACGTCCTCGTAACTCACTAATACTAAATCCTAGATATATCTTTTCATTATCCTCATCACCACCGCATGTCAAAGATAACCACCTAGAACCTAAACACTCGCCATGCACATATCCAAGGCTCTTTTACTTAAACAACTCTCATACTTCACTTCACTCGTCACACCACCTAACCTATACCACAAAATCCTTAACTTAACCCAAAACTTCACTTGTTCCCTATTACCGCCACATGACACACCTCTCTATATAAACTACATAAAACTCTTATCGCCAAAAGCATAACTCACGATCCACACTTGTTATGTACACTCACACTAGATCCTCAAGTTCATTTCTTTCATTACCGCAAGACTCATACATAACTTAACACGACACTAATTACTCAACACCCTACACTCACTGTCTCAACAAAGGATTATGAATCACCTGCATATATCAGATCATGACTATGACTACTGATGCCTCAACATAAAACAAGATCAAAATTACTGTAACAACTTCTCACAACTGTGTCCCATCAACAGAATCTCACTATACCACGACAACAACGAAAACATATACAACTCTCGTTTATATCATACTCTACCCTCATACCAAAACTTAACTGGTGAGAAACATCAATAAACAAAACAACTGTCTATCTGTACAAACTGAAACTCACAGGAAGCAACAGCAAACAAAACAACAATCTATGTATGATTGGTATGTACTTTTGAAAACTCGTATCATAATCATCCCGCCTACTCCACCACAACCGGTGACGGCATCGCAACACCGCCACCATGCCACCACACCGCAGTGCGAAAATACCCGCATCACAACACTATGTACCGTGCCCGGATCACCACCCGAGGCACAACAACCACATCGATAGACATCACAACTACATACAATCCCCATAAACACTGACTCAGAATAACTTCTCAGACAAGAAAAACTTACTCAAATCCACTTTACTAAATCACAACTCAACAACTTTTTTTTTTTTTTTTTTTTTATGAATTAAACAGATAATGACCTCATGAATATCATCCCCTTACCATATCACGGAATAACGTATATCATGAATACATACAATTATAACCAGTCATGCCAGATCCATCAAATTATTACCTTCTTGAATATCATTCAATTAAATTACCGTGTCCAACATATATTACGAGAACATTAGGATCACGGACTTTATAACTATCACACCGTACCACTTCCCGTGAGGTCAGCACCTCACACAAACATTTATACACATCATAGACCCGTAATCACATCCACCTAGTCAATCCTGATCACGTAAGTTACCACTCAACAAAGATTACCTGTCGCCCGAGCTTAACTCATATGCCCCTCATAACATATTCTCCCATTCGCATATCCATCACCCCCTGCCAAATGTAACCATATTATTAATACTCAACTACTAACAACCGACTCATATAACCACATCTTACACTCTCTCACAACCATACATATCAACCTGGTCTCCGCAAAATCAACCACTTCAGAATTGTTACCTTTCTAATATACCATTACCCTTAACCACTAGTCACAAACCATAACACTACCGCTGTCCGAGCATCAAACCTCTTACACTCATCTCTAAATATCACGATTTCTTTCCTATCTTTGGTTAACATCCCAAATAATGAACATCAAATCCATCAACAAAATTACTTCAACATTCTTCCCAATACCATTCTTAACTGCATCATCATCTAAATCTCCACCAAAATCTCATATCATGCAGATATTCTACCAACTTCTTACTTTCCTGAATTCCTCAAAACTCAAGACTAATCATGTTGTCCCGAAACTCCTCTATAACCATTAACTAACATCCTCATGGTTGGTAGCACACATCTCGACGACTCCTTACCTCTATATCACATAACTCCGGTCAACATTTTCTTAGTTTTATTCCCCTCATTCTTTTCTTTTACACTCTACAAAATCAATTAACCATTCAACTCCTTATCACTTCTACCTAACTCTTTAGTGTTTGTTACTTTCACTTGCTCCAAAACTCACATCTAATTATTTCATATCGATATCATCTCACTCTTTCTTACCACAAATATTCTCTTATTATGTCATCAATCACCCTTGCCACTAATCCATCCATAGAATCAACGTTTACTGTTCAACAATTGCATCTCCCTCATATCATACCGCTAATTGCCCAAGGAAATCACACAGTAGTTTCATCTCTTAATAAACTAAATCTCCCAAACTCACTCACTGTCTACAAATCCACCTCGCGACATGTCTCCACAAAGTTCACTATATACTACTCTTCTCAACCCCTTTAAAACGAACTTTCACTATGTATTTTCTTAACCCACACGACTCCTAACCATCCCCCTCCATGATTCTTTACACATCTCAAGCTGCCACCATTTGCTCCCTCATTTCAATCTTTTCATTCTCACGTTCCATAAACTCACATCATCCCTTGCCCACATTCAATTACTCTTGCATTACTCAACATACAAACATATCGCTCATCTCATCTCACAAAACATGCTCTATGCCTCAATAAACCATACCAATCTATCTTTTCTTTTTCCACTATCTATCACAACACATATAACTCATGTCCTCCCACCGAACTCCTACTCACCACAGGTGCCACTCACTTCACCATAAGATTGGGTAACTTACGTATCAAGACCAACATACATGTAAAACAATTCATAAAGAAGTAAAATAACATCTTTGAATTAAACATAATATGCAACGAATTCAAAAGATAAGCATATGACCCAAAACAGGGGTCACTAGATCGAGTACAGGCCACTCGATCGAGTAAGTGACTTACTCGATCGAGTAGGTGAAGATCAGAAGCACGTAAAACAAATTACCAGGACCACTCGATCGAGTAACTGACGTACTCGATCGAGTCCTCCCCTACTCGATCGAGTACCAAGGCTACTCGATCGAGTACCTACGCATTTCTCAACACTGTCCAGTTTTCGTAAAATAGTCATAACCCACTCATTTCTTAGTCGTTTTGGGCGTGTGACCTATCGTTAGAATCGTAAAAGGACAAGCTATCACTTCCAATTGGAATCACATTAAAATAATTTATAAATCTCAAGTTATAACAGTTTAAAGACAACCTCCCTATAATCGAAAACACAACTACTTGATTTTACTTCCCAACAACTTAAACGACAACATGGTAAACAAAAACAACTCGATGCTCATAAAACCAGTATCCCTAACCACATGTTACTAACTTCAAAAGCCAAGCAACAAATAACTCGATGCACATATATCATTCAACTTACCAATCACATATTACCCACATGTTTTTATTATATAACTTTACGTAAACAAAATCACAATTATATGACATCAAGTATCATATTCACATGTTACTAGCATAACAACCTTATAAAATCTCTTCCATCATACAACATGCGTTATAAAAAAAAAAATTATATTATCATGCAACAATTATCATCTTTTCCACCAATTATTCATGCTCTTACTCAAACTTTCAGCTATATAAACTCGTACAACACTACCAACAACATATATGTATACATAACTCTATGTATAACTCAAATCAAACAAATTTTCTTTCCGTATTTCTATAATGCCATATCGTAAAACAACTATCATGCTTTCAATCAATAACTTACGAAATCACATCATCACCATCTTTTCTACACATTCCCCATTCTCAACATACATACATCCATTGATTCATGCCACACATCACTACATAGGTACACAATACACAAGGTAAACACATAGCGATCCCGACTCATATCCCATAGTGACCGGTTCAAAATTGTAGGGCGAGTTCGCGACTTTAGGACGTCTCCCAAGTCTTTGCATTAGCTCCTACAACTTTTACCTCGGGTTCATTTTATTTGACTCCCTATGTTTATTGCGTTCATTGGTTACAGGTTTCAGGATCGTCGCTCTGATACCATTTGTAACACCCCCATACTCCAAGTGCCTTACCAGGACCACTCAGTTATAAGGATGCTACCATCTCGGTTGCCCGAGGCAATGAATATCATAAGACAATAAAGAAACGTACTTTAAAAGTAATTATAGTTTAAGTGATTACATGTTCAAAACCAAAATTGATAAAAGGAAATACAAGTTCTCAAAACTGTCTACTTTCAAAATACTATCAAGCGTCAGATACAACGAAAGACTTCTAAACTGCAACGTGGTGACTCATCCCAGCTATCCCATACGCATCGTCTCATACCTGCCCAATAACTGCTCACCACCCCCGAATGGATCACCACAGTTTTTAAAACATTTAAACGGGGTCAGTACTAATCACACAATTTATATGATCCAACAACACAACAAACAACATAGCTCAAACAGTCACACACACAATCACACCCACTCCAATCAATCTCCGTCACCGATCGTCCACCGGACCAGCCCTCGCGATGGGGGACCGCAGCCGTCCCACCTAAGCCCCGCTCATCATACCGAGCGATAACCCTGTCCCATTAATGTGCACATCCCCTTCCGTGGCGGGTTCCACGAAGGGCGAAACTAGGGTGTGAAGCCACTCCCGCAAGTGACTCCACTCAGCCGAGAACGCATCTCGAGAACCAGAGACAAACAATCAGCAATCACAATACAACATCAACAACCGTCTGAATCAATCAACAATATACAATCACAACCGTCTGAATCAATCAACAATCACTAATTACAAAGACAATCACCACACATTATGTAATTAATACCGAGTAGGGAAACCCTACACGGAATGCAACACAAACATCGACGATCTAGCAATTTGTCTCAAAACCTTTCCTCTACAAACCCTTCTCCTATACACATAATCATACAATTATCACCTAATCAACATAACCCTCCCAAAACTCCCAAATCTACCCAATTAGGGTTTTAAACAAACTCAAAGAAACATTATAAAATTGGTATGTAGATCTTACCCTTGACGCAAGGAACACTATGATGCAAAGAACAAGATGATCCGACACTCCTAGCCTTGGGGATTTGCCAACAACGCGACGAGAGAGAACTACGTAACTCCTTTTTCTTTTGAAGGGTTTAGAAAGGTTAAAAGTGATTAAATAAACTGACGGAAACCTTTTATATCAAACTCGCGTTATTAGCAAAACCCGTCAAATCATTCCTCAGAAACCCGGCTACTCGATCGAGTAGCTAAGGTACTCGATCGAGTGCCCCCTTACTCGATCGAGTATCTACGTTACTCGATCGAGTACCCAACAGGTCAGAAACTATTTTAAAACGCAACACACCCTTACTCGATAGAGTAAGGCCTACTCGATAGAGTACCCAGAGACTCATAAAACCGTAGTATTACAAGTAGAGTGTATAAAAGTTCTGTTTAGCAATGATATATATCTGCTTAATTGCAGATATTCATTCCACTCATTCTGGAGGACCACTTTTTCTGTGCTTGCATAAATTTCATGTCGCAAACCGTTGACTACCTAGACAACAAACCCTTATATGCCAGATCCCGAAAAGCAAAAATGGCAAGAAGTGCAGTAAGTTTCTCTACTTAAGAATAATGTTATACTTTTAAATTTCCATTAAAAAATTTGGAAATCATTGTTACAGTAACATAGATACAGTAACAGTATTACTTTTTGTGCAGGCAAATATCATGGGGAAAATGTTGTCATAAATGCAAATTGCAAAAGGCTCCAAAGTGGAAAGTTTCCCACTGCAAAATGTGAAATTTAAATGGTAGAGCATTGCAAAAAATGTGGATTGTGGGGTTTTCATGATGATGCACATGGCTTTCTACACGAGGAATGTTTTTGACTCTGAGCTGGGGGATGAACGGAAAAGAATGTTGTACCGTGCTGAAATATGTGCAATACTTGTTCTTAGCGACTTGAATCAAGTACGAAAAGAGGTGCAAGGGAGGATATCTAAATTCAGGAATGAAAGGGAACAACTGAAGGAAAAGCTGCTGCAAAAAAGAAGGCTGGAAGAGACGAAGGAAAAAAAGGAAGAGGAAAAAAAGGAAGAGGAAAGAACAAAGAAGCCACAGGAAAAACAAAAGGAGGAAGAGCCTAAACAGCCGAGGGTGAAGTCGGTTGCTTACAAGCGTTCTCCTAGAGCAATTGGTGAAAATGAGGAGATAATATTTAAATTTCATAAAGATGATGCTATGTGATGTTCTCTAGGCCACGGTGAAATTGACGGTGATATATTCCTAGTCTCTGAATTTATGAGAGCAAATCGAAATCGTCGTCCAAAGATAAACTAATGCGAGAAGGCACGTTCTTGATTATGCGTTTATGGATGATATCGACTTCCACAAAAGGTAAAATACTTGTTATTTTTGTAAAAGTGTTTCACATAAGTGTTTAGTAAAAGTGTTTTTTAAACACATGTTTATGTTTACATTTTTTGCGAAAACTCTTGAGTAATCGACTCTTATGGTTCAGAATGGTGAGATCCTGGCTGCGTTTGGAGACAACGGGAGGTTGACAAGAGCTGATATACTCTCACTACGTCCTAGGAGTCACACAAATTGGATGGTGTTTGAATGCTGGTCTCTACTCTTGAATTATGTCGAGAACAAAGAAAAAGAGGCACAAGGGCGGGAGGGCCAACCATACTTTACTTAGGACTAGGTCACATGGTAAGTTGCATCGGTGTTAAATGTCCGCTTACGTTCAATAACATATGATTCTTTTACAAGGGAAATCTAACCCTTACATTTTTTTTTTTAAAAAAACTACAAAGATGCTCTCTGGGTGTGATGCAAGAGGATAGTGAACGATCGATATAAAGAACGAGTTGTTTGAAATTTGGGATAATTTCATCAACGCGAGCAAGGCAAACTACAGACTTGATGCCGAACTTATTTTTATACCTTGTTTGGCTGGCTTACTTCTGTGTGTGTATTAATTTCCTCAACAAAGAGATTAGTGTGATCGACAGTCAATCGTATGCTAATTGGGAGTCTTCATTCACTTACGACATCGCAACGACATCAGTAAGTCCCCTGAGTTGTCAAATTGTATGTTTACAGTTTCAGTTTCAGTTTTAGTGTTACAGTAATACCTATACTGTAACATTTTTATGTTGTTTCAGTGTTACTGTTACACCTATACTGTAACATTGTTGATTACTCAGATTTCTTAATTGATAGTAAAAGGAAATTAATGTTCATTTCGACAGTAGCCGGTTGCATGAGTGACTACCTGGACACAAAGGGCGACGTGAGGGTAACTGAAATGCTCCGCTATCCTGTGGTAAATGTGAAGTTTAAATGGCAGAAACGGGCTTCCGTATTTGAAGAGTCAGCCTGTATCACTATGACAGTCGTCTCCAATTTTTTAGGATATGCAAACAAGTCTTCTTTGCTCAACAACACATTTTATCGGCGGGCATGTGCTTCCCAAATTGCTGCATGTTTGCTCATGGCCGACATAAACAAAATACGGGCTGAATTGTTGGACGCTGTTGAAATCTTCAAAAAATCAAAGAAAACAATCTGGCCTGATATAGCTGCAAGGAGGGAAGCCGCTAGAATGCTCAAAGGGAAGGCAACGGAAGATGAATTGTCAGACAAACAACCACCGATTGAGAATGAACCGAAGCCACTCAACACCGAAATGCCTGTACTTCGTTTTAAAATGAAAATCAAGTGATGTACTCTAAAACAATGTTACTTTAACAACGTAATAGTGGCTGTCATAGACAGTGGAACATATTTTGGAATATATTACAAATAAGTTTTTATTCTTTATGTAATGATAACTTATTATATGCGAATTCATTAACTATGTTCAGAATAAATGTGTGATTTGCAAAATTGAAAAAAGAAAACATAATTTGACGTTTTGAATTCTTCACTCTTGTAGCTGTTATAACTGCACTTCATAGGGAAAACGAAACATGGGTTGGATAAATTTCATGTCTTATTTTGTCTTTTCGAATTCAAAAAT
This sequence comes from Silene latifolia, assembly GCF_048544455.1. Lineage (NCBI taxonomy): Eukaryota > Viridiplantae > Streptophyta > Magnoliopsida > Caryophyllales > Caryophyllaceae > Silene > Silene latifolia. Next base: position 37,174,877 of record NC_133531.1, read on the forward strand.
TAACTGTTTTTTTAAAGCATTTAATTTTGAAAACAGTTTTTAAATTGTTAGTGTTTTTTTTTTAAACAAAAAAAGTCGAGACAAAATGAAAATAATGTTACTGTAACACTGTGATAGTAATACATGAAAATTACAATAAAAGATTTTGATGCTTTGAATTCTCCACTCTGTGCAGCATTTATAACTGGACTTAATTATGGGGAACATGCACGTGGTTAACATCAATCATCATTTAAAAACAGTTTTCAAAGCAGTTAATAAAAGTGGTTTTAAAGCAGTTAATTTTTTTTTAAAAAAAAATAACTGTTTTGTTTTTCACAATTATCTATAAATAATCTCATTTTAAAAAAAACACAATTATGTTACTGTAACAGACGGTTTTGACGCTTTGAATTCTACAATCTGCAGCAGTTATCTTTCTAAAACAGTTTTTCACTTTGTTCAAAGTGACATTTTTCAAGGCAGTTATTTTTTTTATTTTATTTTTTAAAAACTGTTTTGTTTTTTTCAATTATCTATAAATAATCTCATTTTCATTCAACATTTACACTTCATTTTCTAAACAAAAAAATAAGCCAAGACAAATTCAAAGGTTTTTCATGTCTAATTTTTTTTTAATCTTTTGTAATATTAAATATCTATAAAGATTATGGATGGTTTAATATTACAACTGTTGCTAAAATTTCATTTATTATATGACTACCTTGCTCTAATTGAGGGAAAACAGTTTATGTTTGTTTATAAATAGATTTTGTTTTCTCAAATTTAGGGAAAACAGTTTATTTTTCTGTTTTAATAGGTTTTTTTTTTTTGTTTTGTTTCAGCAAGAGAAAAATGGAACGAATTCAAAGGAAACTAGAAGACACCAAGTTTGAACTGGAAGAAATGACAAGGCATAGAGATTCATTACTTGAGCAAGTTATATTATCTGATAGTAAGGTAATAGAAATGCTAGAACGAGTACAAGTGCTTGAAAATGACTTGAACAATGCTGAAGCTCATCTCAAGTTTCTGATGGCGGAAAACAAGTGTATTGGGAAACAGCTAGAAGAAAATAAGTCAAGAAATACATGAAACTGATTTAGACCGTCAATTTCTCCTTGGTGTTACAGCTCTTAGGGAGTCATATGCTAAAGTCAACCCTTCGATTAACAGGAAGTGGCCTCTTGTTGTCAAAGCTATTGAAGAGATGGAAGGTTACAGGAATAATCTGAAAAAAGAGTTGCTAGAGGGCGAAAGCAGCGTTCATTCTCCTCCTGTGAATAAACGACTAAGAAGGGAGTAAAAGATTTAATATTTCCTTTACTGTTATAGTTTATGCTTACTGTGAGAGCTTATATTTAAGTTAACTACTGTTACTGTTTGGAAGTATTTCGTTTTTAATCAGTGTTTGTAACACTTGTTTTTAATGAATGACATCTTAATTCGGTTAATTGTCCAATTTACTATTAGAATTGTGGTATATTAAATTGAACAACGATTATGTAACTATGTTTAAAATTGTCAAAAAACGCTCCTAAAACGGGACGGAAAAGGGTTTAGGGTTGGATTAGGCGACACCGCTTCGCGGAGCCGCCTAATCCAACCCTAAACCCTTTTCCTTAAACAAAGGTTGTTCGTAGTACAACACTGTTACAGTAAAACCAAACTAAACCCTAGGGAAGGACGGGAGATACCCTGTCGTGGACGGGATTTAAATTTGGGGAAAAACACTCCTAAAACATACGACATGATTTAAATTTGGGGAAAAACGCTCCTAAAACGGGACGGAAAAGGGTTTAGGGTTGGATTAGGCGGCACCGCTTCGCGGAGCCGCCTAATCCAACCCTAAACCCTTTTCCTTAAACAAAGGTTGTTCGTAGTACAACACTTCTGATAAAACCAAAACTAAACACTAGGGAAGGACGGGTGATACCTGTCGTGGACGGGATTTAAATTTGGGGAAAAACGCTCCTAAAACGGGACGGAAAAGGGTTTAGGGTTGGATTAGGCGGCACGCATTTCGCGAGCCGCCTAATCCAACCCTAAACCCTTTTCCTTTAAAAATCGTGGTGCAAAAAAACCAAAACTAAACCCTAGGGAAGGACGGGTGATACCTGTCGTGGACGGGATTTAAATTTGGGGAAAAACGCTCCTAAAACGGGACGGAAAAGGGTTTAGGGTTGGATTAGGCGGCACCGCTTCGCGGAGCCGCCTAATCCAACCCTAAACCCTTTTCCTTAAAAAATCGTGGTGCAAAAAACCAAAACTAAACCCTAGGGAAGGACGAGTGATACCCTGTCTTGGACGGGATTTAAATTTGGGGAAAAACGCTCCTAAAACGTACGACAGGATTTAAATTTGGGGAAAAACACTTCTAAAACGGGACGGAAAAGGGTTTAGGGTTGGATTAGGCGGCACCGCTTCGCGGTGCCGCCTAATCCAACCCTAAACCCTTTTCCTTTAAAAATCATGGTGCAAAAAAAACCAAAACTAAACCCTAGGGAAGGACGGGTGATACCCTGTCGTGGACGGGATTTAAATTTGGGGAAAAACGCTCCTAAAACGGGACGGACGCGGTGCCGCCTAATCCAACCCTAAACCCTTTTCCTTTAAAAATCATGGTGCAAAAAAAACCAAAACTAAACGCTAGGGAAGGACGGGTGATACCCTGTCGTGGACGGGATTTAAATTTGGGGAAAAACGCTCCTAAAACGGGACGGAAAAGGGTTTAGGGTTGGATTAGGCAGCATCGCTTCGCGGAGCCGCCTAATCCAACCCTAAACCCTTTTCCTTAAACAAAGGTTGTCCGTAGTACAACACTGTTACAGTAAAACCAAAACTAAACCCTAGGGAAGGACGGGTGATACCCTATCGTGGACGGGATTTAAATTTGGGGAAAAACGCTCCTAAAACGGGACGAAAAAGGGTTTAGGGTTGGATTAGGCGGCACCGCTTCGCGGAGCCGCCTAATCCAACCCTAAACCCTTTTCCTTAAAAAATCGTAATGCAAAAAAACCAAAACTAAACCCTAGGGAATGACGGGTGATACCCTGTCGTGGAAGGGATTTAAATTTGGGGAAAACGCTCCTAAAACGGGACGGAAAAGGGTTTAGGGTTGGATTAGCGGCACCGCCGCTGGAGCCGCCTAATCCAACCCTAAACCCTTTTCCTTTAAAAATCGTGGTGCAAAAAAACCAAAACTAAACCCTAGGAAAGGACGGGTAATACCCTGTCGTGGACGGGATTTAAATTTGGGGAAAAACGCTCTTAAAACGGGACGGAAAAGGGTTTAGGGTTGGATTAGGCGGCATTGCTTCGCGGAGCTGCCTAATCCAACCCTAAACCCTTTTCCTTAAACAAAGGTTGTTCGTAGTACAACACTATTACAGTAAAACCAAAACTAAACCCTAGGGAAGGACAGGTGATACCCTGTCGTGGACGGGATTTAAATTTGGGGGAAAAACGCTCGTAAAACGGGACGGAAAAGGGATTAGGGTTGGATTAGGCGGCACCGCTTCGCGGAGCCACCTAATCCAACCCTAAACCCTTTTCCTTTAAAAATCGTGGTGCAAAAAAACCAAAACTAAACCCTAGGGAAGGACGGGTGATACCCTGTCGTGGAAGGGATTTAAATTTGGGGAAAAACGCTCCTAAAACGGGACGGAAAAGGGTTTAGGGTTGGATTAGGCGACACCGCGAAATCCTTAAACAAAGGGCATATTTACAAAACAAATTGTATAACACTGTTACTGTAAAACTTAGGAAATATGCTCCTAAAACGGGATGGAAAATGGTCCTAAAACAATATTTATTGCTGTATAAAATGTTGTAAGTGCTGTATAAATTAACTATGATGTAGGAAAATCGAATGACTTTTTACTGTGACATGTTATTGTCACAGCAACACACAATTCTACTTTTTATTTTTACTGTGACATATTATTGTCACAGCAACACAAAATGCTATTAATTATTGATAAAGTCACAATGGCACCGTAACATCATAACAGTATCAAACTTTTTTCTTTTTAGCTGCTTTCTCAGCAGCTTCATCAGCTATGCGAAGAGGGCATGTTCTCCTGTCGTGGATAACTCTTTCTTTGCAGTATGCACATAGCCTCTTTGGCTTGGCGCTTTTTCAATGGCATGTTGTTTAGTGACTTCAATCTTTTTCCGCGCCCTTGTTGCGTGCTTGTTCCGGAGGGTGGATAGTGACTTTAGACGACGAGCTGCAGCCCAACAGAATCTCCATCTCTTGGCCTTTTGTAAGCGGTTCAATACATAACTTCGCGGAACTCAACTAGGAGGGTCATTAACTCTTCCGTGTGTTCAGCGGGTAAAGTTTTGAGAACACCAACTATCCGACGGAACTCGACCATACGTTGCACAAATGATCAATTATCGACGTAGCCATATATGGATCCTCAATGACATTCCCATTCGAATCAAGCCCGAAGTAAAACAACGGTTCTTGTTTATCATGGTGACAATGTTACTATAAGAAATTATGGTTACAATGTTATCAGTAAAACAATCGTAACAAGTCAAAATCATCCTTTGTAATAATGTTTTCGAATCAAACCTGTTCGATGCGTGTGTGTTATTTAGCCAATGATCTACAATGTACTTGCTTGGTATTCGCCCAATTCCTTTGCCCTTGTACACCCACACAATATGCCTGCAGAGTAATCCAATTTTTTCGAACAGTTTACACTCGCATACTGCATATGTGCTTCTAAGGTCCAACCTCACCTTGAAAATTCTGTCTGTCTCAGAATCGATTACATGAATTATGCGCACATGCTCCTCCTTCTCAAAGTCATCAACACCACATGAATCGGCAGCCATTACTTCTTCTTGAAACACCTTGAACACAGCATGTGTGTATATAATAGCGCCATGCTTTTCTATAGGTAATTCTGTCTTAAGCTCAGGGAATGAGTGGTCGCTGTTATAATCATCGCACCTTCGTGTATAGCGCTGCTGGTCCATAGCAGTTTGGAACCTGGTTTTAATGCAACAAGGATTCGGCAACAAATTATTTATGTAACACTGAAACAATGGTACTGTAACATACACTGTTCCCGAAGTGCATCGTAAGGAATGAAAAAGAGTTGTTTACCTCATCCAAAATTCGACTAGTGTACCAAAGTGATTCTCATAGCGCTTGAAAAACGAATTTATACTTTCTGATCACTATGTTGTTCTTAATATGCAGCCCAAGGCAAGGTCACGATGGTAGGCAGGAATCCAATGGTGTCTGTCGTCGAACATTGTAGTCAACCAATCATTATCTTCCGGCTCGAAATCGAAATGACCTTCGCCACTTCTCTTCGAACTCCGACGGCTCCATATCGGGTCCCAAACAACAGCGTTGAAGCGAGCAAGGAAGTCCGTGTGTCTCGCAGAGTCTTTGAACCAACTTTGTCCGTGATCTTTTGTGTAATATGCCACATACAATAACGATGCCTAGTTGTCTTGAAAACAGAAGGGAAAGCCTGTTGTATGCCAGGCATAATGAAACAAACAAGTCGAACGTGATATTGACCAAAGTGATAGGGAAAGAGCAAGTGAGTAAATTATATGTTAGTAATTTAGTTACAGTAACATTGTTATTGAATAACCTTGTAAAAGCGGAAGAGATGGAACAGTGGTAGTTGGATTCAGAAAGTTGTGGTACAATAATTTTAAGTAAGTCTGTTACAGTAACATTGTCACACTATTACCTTCTTTATTCCAGGGCATTGATCCGTGATCATGAACTGCGGCTCTTTGTCCCATGGCGGTCAAGAAATGCTTTGAAAGGTCCATTGGAAGGAGATGTCATCCTCGTGTAACAGGAGACAACCGGCAAACAACACCGACTTTCTGTGGTGATTAACACCTGTGAATGGTGTAAAAACCATATCATACTTGTTGGTTCCGTAAGTAGGGTCGAAGCTCACAGCATCCCCAAAGAATGAGTAGTTTCTAATACATGTAGCATCAGCCCAAAAGAACTTTGTTAGACGATTTTGCGAATCAACATCATAGGCGAAGTAGAACTGGGGTTGGGTCGCTTTGAGTTTCTCGAGTCGATCGATGAAAAGGTCAGCATCTCTTAACCCAATGTAGCACTTGATATCTCTTTGAAAGTTTTTAAAATCTATCAATGTAGCACCGATATTTTCATACCCATTGACAAGTTCCTTAACCTGTCTAAAGGTCAATCCAGCGCCAATATTCAACTTGGAGTTGTCCAAGATAAGCGTCTTCGGGAACATATCAAGGGATCGTGAAATCTTATCGAGATCTCTCACATGACAGAGGTGAGACAATGATTGTGGACTTAAAACTCGTCACTCATATTTGGGCCATCAAGGCCATGTAGAAGGGCAAATCGACGACGCTCGGCATCCAATTCTTGTGATTTTAACTCGCCGTGTAATCGTACTAGCCGTGGACGAACCATCACCCATATTCTCATCATCCTTGGTTTCGGGACGCTGTTTGGTTTAGATTCCCGAACCCTTGACGGTTGCAGACTACGAATTTTTGGTGTGCAACACCACCTCGTAGTGTTTTCGATCGTGCTTCCGAGGGGTAAATCCACATGCCCGAGCATAAACCTCGTAGAACTTGATTCCAGCCTCAAGGGAGGCGAAACTCGCACCAATGGTAGGTCTAAACTTGTGCTCAACCACACGCATCCAGCGCTCACCTCCATTAGGCGTGTGAGATAGAACAAGCTGGTTATTTGGGTGAGGATTGGGTTGCTCTTGGACAATTGGCGTAGAATGGGGTTGAGTAACAGTACTTGAGTCTGTAATACAAAAAGGAAAATGGAAAATGAATATATGTGATTGTGTTACAAAGAACATTGATATTGTAACAAGTGAGCCTATAAGCATTGACAAAGCAGAACAGGAATATACGAGACGGGGAACAGGAATATACAAGACAGGAAAAGAGGTCAAATATAATGAAATTTGACCGAAATTGAACGAGAAAATCAACAAATACAAGGATATTTGACCTAATATTTAAGACGAAAGCAACTACGATTATAATCAAAGGAAAGGAGACCGTAAATTGGAGTAGAAGTGAACGGATTTCATTAAAATTGAAGCAAACATACAATCGATTAACCTAAAAAACTGAAAAGCAACAGAATAAAGACAAATATAATCAAAATTGACGGAATGTGACAATAAAGCAACTGCGATTGTAAGCAGAAGCAGAGGAGAACGCAAATATGAAAATTCGATAGGAAAAACAACAAATACAAGGATATTTCACCTAATATTAAAGAGAAAAGCAAATACGAGAATAATCAAAGGAAAGGACACCGTAAAATTGAAGTAGAAGTGAACGGATGTCATTAAAATTGAATCAAACATAAAATCGATTAACCTAAAAAACTGAAAAGCAACGGAATAATGAAATTACAATAGCGAATGATAAGCGACATAGAATCCAGATGAAATCGCGAAAAGGAAAACTGAAAACGAAAGGATTACGGAAATTACCTGTTTGCATGTTAATGTCGGTAGAATCTGCATCCATTGTAGCAACGAGAACCTGGAAAACAGACGAATTTGATTGATTTGTGAATGAATTGATAAAAGCGAGTAAAAAACAGGAACCTAGGGTTTGTTTGCTTGATTCAGAGGATTATTTTGACTTAGAGAGAGAGATAGAGAAAGCGAGGGAAAGAGACGGAGGAGAGAGAAAGTGAAACTGAATTATGAGGGGGAGGTTTAAATTCTTAGCTTTTATAGGTTTGTTATAATTTCTGAGATTTAATCTCAGCCGTTGATTAGGAGTAAATCTAATGGATGAGATTAAAATGCTAGACTCACCTAAGATACCTAGACTCACTTGATGCAATTTCTCTCTCTCTCTCTCTCTCTCTCTCTCTCTCTCTCTATATATATATATATATATATATATATACATATATATATATATATATATATATATATATATATATATATATATATATATATATATATATATATAGAATTAGGAACAAACGAGTTCACCATCCTTAGATGAGTCCATAAGTCCTAATTTAAGCCGTTAGATTAGAACAAAATCAAGGACTAAGATTGAATCTGAAAATAAAAGCCCTATATAAAACACACAAACCCTAATTCTTTTCATTTCATTCCTGAAACTTCTCTCTCTTCCTCCCTTTCCCTCTCTTCCTCTCTTTGTCTCTCCGTCTCATCTCACCAACCCCGACAACACCATCCGACCACCACAACACCGCCTATCCTCCCGACGCCGCCTTCACCTTTTCTCTTCTCCCGCCAGCCTGCTGCCACCTCGGCAACTACTACTCTTCGCCGCCATTCGCCGCCGTCCTTTCACTTTGTTTTTTTTCTTTTTTTTTCTTTTTTTCTCCAGATCTGATAATAGGATTCGTGTTTGTGGTGTGTGGTGGGTCATATTGGGGTGTTTGTGGTGGTTGTGGCTGCCGCCTCTCTTGCTTCTCGGTTCTTTTTTTTTTTTTTTTTTTTTTTTTTTTTCGATTATGGCTGTGGTTGCGGTGTTTTGGTTGGTGGGTCATGTGAGGGTGTTGGTGGCTGGTGGCGGTTGTGGCAGCCGCCTCTCCCTTCTCTGTTCTTTTTTTTTTTCTTTTTCAGTTTAAGGTGGTGGTTGTCGACTTGCTCTGGTGGGTTATGGAGGTGTTGGTGGCGGTTTGGCTGCCGCCTCTCTCTCTCTTTTTTTTTTTTTTTTTTTTTTTTTTTTTTCAGATCTAAAGTGGTTGTTGGTGGTGGGTCATTTGCGGGGATGGGGATGGGACGGTGGTGTGCAGCGGTGAACCGTGATGGTGGTCGTGGGTGTGGGTTGGATGTGTGGTGGTCGTTTCTTTTTTTTTTTTCCAGATTTTTTTGGGTGGTGGCGGGTCAATCGTGAGTGAAGTCGTATGATGGCGGGTCAATCTTGGGTGTTGGTGGTGGTTGGCGGCTGGCTGTGTGGACGACTTATATATTCAATCATTAAAGTTTCACTCTCGGACATTAAAGTTTCACTTGTATACCGTTAAAGTTTCACTCTCGACCATTAAAGTTTCACTCGTATACCGTTAAAGTTTAACTCTTAGACTGTTAAAGTTACAATCTCCGAGAAATTACAAATTTTTGCATTATTACATAAATTTAAATTTTGATATTGAAAATGGACAAAAAAAACTAAAGTTTCACTAGATACCATTAAAATTTCACTAGTTTAACATTAAAATTTCATTCATAAATCAGTGAAATAAAAATAATATAAGTTACAATTAAATTATTACATAATTCAAATTTTTATATTAAAAATTGGCTAAAAAAATCAAAATTACACTTTTAGACATTAAAGTTACACTTGTATATCATTAAAGTTTCACTTAAAAATCAGTTAAATTAAATAAACATTAGTCTCAATTATATTATTCCATAAATTCTATTTCTTTTATTAAAAATGGTTTTAAAAAAATTAAAGTTTCATTTTTAATTATTAAAGTTACACTTATATTTCATTAAAGTTATAGTCAAAAATCAGTTAAATAAAAAAAATATTAGTTATAATTATATAATTTCATAAATTCAATTTTTATATTAAAAATTGCCTAAAAAAATTAAAGTTACACTTTTAAGCATTAAAGTTTCACTCGTAAAACATTAAAATTATATTTAAATATACATAAATTTTTATTTTTATTTACAAAATAACTTTAAAAATTAAAGTTACAATCATAAAGAAATAAAGTTTCATTCACAAGTTAAAGTTTCACTGATAAAACATTAAAGTTTCATTCAAAAAATTGTTTAGAAGTTTCAAATCTCAACCATCAATCTTAGAAAATCAATGGCTTAGATTAGGACTTAGGGACTCAAATATTTAGGTGGACTCATTTGAACTTCACTATATATATATATATATATATATATATATATATATATATATATATATATATATATATATATATATATATATATATATATATATATATATAGAGAGAGAGAGAGAGAGAGAGAGAGAGAGAGAGAGAGAGAGAGAGAGAGAGAGAGAGAGAGAGAGAGAGAGAGAGAGAAGGGTTCTCATAAGTCTCTTACATCTTATGAGTCCCTAAGTCCTTATAAGGACCTTAGGATGGAAGGGATGGAGGGATGAGATTACATCTCATTCAAGGGTCACAAATGAACCTTCCTAATCTCCCTCCCTAATTCTGTATAACTCCTCCTAATTTTGTATAACTCTTCCACCATTCTAATCTCCCAACTCATTTCCTCATTCACTCATCCTCTCTCACTTCTCTCATTCACTCTTTCTCTCTCATTTTCCTCCCACCCTCTCTAAAAAAAAAAAAAAAAACCAAACTAAAAAAAAAAAATACAACCATCTTCCAACTCTCCATTTAGCCCCACCCACCACCGCCAAGTCCAGCCCCACACCTCCTCCCTACGACGTCAACACCTCCAGAACCGCCAACTTCCTCTCCACGACCACCCTCCTCGTCTGAGATCTACCCTTCGACCTCCACCATTTCAGCCGCCCCTCTACCCTTCGACCTCCACCATTTCAGCCGACAACAGCCCTCACCGGCCTCTTATCCTTCCTCTCCTTTTTTCTTTTTTTTTTAGATCTGGTTGCTGGTTGATGGCTTTTCGCCTCCACCTCCTCATACCTTACCTCCCGCCTCCACTGCGAACCACCGCCGCCAGATCCCCTCACTGCCCTGCTCTCCCTTTGTCGTCTCCCTCCGCCTCTCCTCATCGGCCGTGACTCCCTCTCGGCACCACCCGCACCTCCTTTTTTTTTTTTTAAAGATCTGAAATTTGCCCATCTCGTCGTGTGGTGATATGGAGATGTCGTGGTGGTGCTTTGCCGCCTATCTTCTACCACCAGTCGTCGTCGCTCTTCTCCTCACGTTTTTTTTTTGTTTTTTCGAGATCTGAAAGTCGGTCTTTTTTTGTCATTTTCTCTGTTTGTTTTGTGTTTTCAATCAGTGTTTGTTTTTTTGTTTTTTTATTGTTTTTGTTCTGTTTATTGTTTTTTTATTATTGTTATTTGGTATTTGGTTATTTGGTTTTATTATTGTTATTTGGTTTTTTGTTATTGTTATTGTTATTAAGCTTTTTTTTATTATTGTTTGTTAGGCCCAGTTTAGCCTGGTCGGACTCTAACCTGGCCTGACCTTACTAGGCTGATTGAGGCAACCAGAGACCGGACAAAACTAACTACTATTTGGCTATTGAAGAATATTATAGCAAGCAGGCTACTAAATCCTGGAAGAGAAGCCTGGTGGTAAGTGCAGAATAGCCTGGCAGGACATTCAAACAGGCTGGATTAAGAAGATAAACAAGAGAGGCAGTTGTATGAGCTAATAACCACGTCCTATTCTCAAGGAAGACCAAGTCTAACTATAAGACTATATCATCAATGAATCAAGACGCATAAAAGTAGAAGAGCTAAAGATTACTTAAGAGTAGAACGAGTCAAACCGGTTAATAGGGAGTGTGCCCTATTATTCTGGCAACAACTCCGAGAAAAGAGAGGAACGTTGAAGATCAATACAACGTTAACATTTGTAGGACTATAAATATTGTAATCTGGCATTTGTAAAGGGATGGATCATTCATTGATTTTTATTGAGCTACTTCACAATTTACCTCTTATTGTTTCTCGGATATTCAATTATATATATACAAATTTATATTCAGCTTATTGAAATAATACAAGTAATATTCTTTATACTCAGTCTTCCCTTGTTATTCATTCACAATATTCCAAACTTATAGAACTAGATACCCAAATTACTCTTTAATCAAGCCGGATCCATTCAGGGAAAATCCTGCTAAAACAATTGGCGCCCACTGTGGGGCATCTAGTTCTTTAATCAAAAAATTCCTTTTACCATTCTCCATTTAATATTCACATACAAAAATGGTGGAACTCACCTCGGAACAACAATTAGCGGCTGCCCTGGCTAAAATCAAAGAATTGGAGGCAATTCAAGAGAAGGCAGCCCAAGCAGAAGCAGAAATCAATAGGCTGAAGGAATCTGAGTCTAGCCTGAGGAAAAAAATTGGAAATTCAGGCTTCAGGCTCCAAGACCAGATTCGAACCAGGAACCCCATTCTCATCCATTATCAAAAACATTGACTTTTCCAATTTTGGAACTCCGGAGAAGGATACATTATCCGGTACCCAAATCATTCCCAATGATGAAACAAACAAAACTGAAGCAGCAATAATGATGGCTATGCTTCAGGAAATCCAAAACTCCACAACAAAATAGAAAATATACCTAGAGTGCCAGACCCTATGGCTGAAGTAGAAGTTGACAGCTTTGCAGATTCACCCTTTGCAGATGAAATTGCAAAGATTGATCTCCTCAAGAAATTTACCGTCCCATCCATGAGAACTTATGATGGGACCTCTGATTCACAAAATCACGTTGCCATATTCAAACAGAAGATGTTGGCTGCCTCAATACCCAGTGAACTCAGGCAGGTCTGCATGTGTAAAGGCTTTGGTACAACCCTGACCGGAGCAGCATTACAATGGTTCATTAATCTCCCAAATGGAGGTATCAAGAATTTTGCAGAACTGATCAATGCCTTCAATCAACAATTCGCAAGCAGCAGAGACATGGCCAAGAGACCCAGTAACCTGTTCAGGGTAAAACAAATTCCTGAAGAATCTCTCAAAGAATTCATGGCAAGATTTGTCAAAGAGAAGGTGGCCATTCCCAGGTGTGACGAAGAGACAGCAGTAGAAGGCTTCAGGCAAGGAGTCTTGCTTGACAGCGACATCTATGCAAATCTAACCAAGAAAGCATGCCCAACCTTTGCCACTGTTCAATCCATCGCCTTAGAACATGTCAAATTGGAGGAAGATCTCAACTTCAGAACAAACTCGTCCGGAGGAAAGCAAGGCTATGGACACACTAACAGGAAAAGCTCCTACCAGAAAGGAGGCAACCCCAAATCAGTGCCCTACTCCAGGCCTGAACGATCTGAAGTCAACATGGCACAAGAACATAAAGGTAACCTTTCTAGCCTACCAACTATTCCTGAATATAACTTCTCTATAAATACTGCAGGATTAATCAAACGCCTGGAAAGCTTGGGAGATACGGTGGATGGCCCAAAAATCCGACAACCCAAGGAAAGATCCAACAAGATGGTGTGACTTCCATCAGGACATCGGGCACACCACAGAAGAATGCATTCAACTCAGGAAACAAGTGGCATATCTCCTAAAGAAAGGCTATCTAAAGGACTTAATCCAGCAGCCAAAGAACAAAGATGAAGGACAAAACAAGAGAGATTCATGGAACGGCAGAGATTCTCCTCCTCCTCCCCCCAGCTATGAAGTCAAGTTTATAAATGGAGGATCATAAATCTGTGGTCTGACCAGCTCGGTTGCCAAAAGAATATCCAGGGAGTCTAGACTTCAGCCCCCTTCCAGGTCCAAGTCATTGCCTGCCATTACTTTTGATGACTCGGACCTTCAGGGAATATCAGATCTACACCATGACAGCTTGGTAATCACCATGCAAATTGGCACGACTAAGGTATCAAGAATCACGATAGACGGAGGCGGTTCAACCAATTTGGTGATGCTTGACGTCCTCAAAGCTATGAAGATAGATGAAGGAAAGATCATCAAGAAATCCAGCGTCCTGGTTGGATTCAGCGGAGAAACAAAGAACACCCTGGGAGAAATTAGCCTGCCAACCTATGTGGAAGGCGTGGCTTCGTATGAAAGATTCGGGGTAATGGATTGTCTATCCTCATATAATGTAATCGTGGGCAGACCATGGATCCACAACGTCAAAGCAATCCCATCAACGTACCATCAATGTGTGAAAATACCAACCGAATGTGTGATAACCACCATCAGGGGAGAACAAAGGACGGCTCAGGAATGCTACACCCAGGCTTTGAAACCCTCAAAGTCAGGTAAGTCCCTTGCATAGCAATTAAAGTCACCTGTTAGGGAAGAATATATTGCACAAACACAGATGGAAACAGGAGAGGTCATTTTGGACCCGAGAATTCCCCGACAGGAAGGTACTTGTAGGGTCGATGCACTGCACTCGGTCGGACCCAATCAGTCGGCTTTCTCAAAACTAAAATGTCTGTTTTGCTTGGTCACATTTTGATATGACTGGTATAGATGCTTATATTATAACTCATAAGTTGAATATTGACAAATCATTTAAGCCTCGTACAGAAAAAGAGAAGAAAATTTGCTGCAGAGAGGCATGAAATCATCAACCAAGAAGTTGACAAGCTACAGGACATGGGAATGATCAGGGAAGTAATGTACCGATCGCTTGCAAATATAGTAGTCGTCAAAAGAAAAACGGCAAATGGAGAGTCGTGTAGACGACACCGACCTAAACAAGGCCTCGCCCAAAAGATCCATTTCCCCGCCACACAAACGATGCAATGGTGGATGCCATCGCAGCCACGAGATGTTAACATTCATGGATGCCTCCGGTGATTCAATCAAATAAAGATGCACCTGCAGATCGGAAAGTACAACTTTCATCACCGAAAGAGGTATATCTTGTTATCTTGCTATGCCCTTTGGATTAAAGAATGCAGTGCAACCTATCAAAGGCTAGTCAACATGATGTTCAAAGATCAAATAGGAGATACCATGGAAGTCTACATAGATGACATGGTAGTCAAGTAAAAAAAGGCAGAAGACCACGTCAAAGACCTGGAAGTAGCCTTCCAAATACTGGAGAAATTCAATATGAAGCTCAATCCACAAAAATGCCATTTTGGAGTCTCAGCAGGCAAATTCTTGGGCTATATGGTGACAAAAAGAGGAATAGAAGCCAGCCCTGAACAGATCAAAGCTACCCTGGAGCTAGAGCCACCAAAGACGGTCAAAGACATACAAAAGCTGACTGGAAGAATAGTGGCCCTGAACAGGTTCATTTCAAGATCGTCAGAGAGGTGCAAATCATTCTATAATCTGCTAAGGAAGAACAAAGACTTTTAATGGACCCCGATCATCGCCGCCTTTGAGGACCTGAAAATATATCTATCCTCTCCTCCCTTGCTGGCAAAACCAGTCAAAGATGAACCCCGACAGGTATACTGTCAGTCACAGAAACTGCTGTCAGTGCAGTCTTGGTCAAAGAAGCAGACGGACAACAACACCCTGTCTATTATGTAAGTAAAAGTCTACTGGATGCAGAGATCAGGTATGGCCTGCTTGAAAAATATGTTTTAGCTTTAATTATGAGTTGCACAAAATTAAGACCATATTTTGAAAGCCACCCTATAATAGTCAGAACCAATCTTCCTATCAAGTCTGTACTTAGGAAGCTAGAACTGTCCGGACGAATGTGCAAATGGTCAGTCCAGTTAAGCACATACAACATAACATTTGAACCAAGGATAGCAATCAAGTCACAAGCACTAGCAGACTTTGTGGCCGATTTTAGTCCAACCCTAGAACCCACCTAATA